>NC_047120.1:67273208-67505708 GCF_902500255.1 Thalassophryne amazonica | reverse complement strand
ATCACAAAGTCCCTGCAGAGCTACAACTGAATTATCATAAAATAATAAAACAAGGGAGAAATAAAGAAACACTGTGAATCTTGAGTAAAGCAGGAAAATCACGGCTGGATTTGGAGGAAATTGCTGTCTGGTGTGAAATCTTCTTTTTCTTCTTTCGGCTGCTCCCATTAGGGGGCGCCACAGCAGATCAATCATCTCCATCTCACCCTGTCCTCTGTATGTTCCTCTGTCTCACCAATCACCTGCATGTCCTCCCTCAGCACATCCATAAACCTCCTCTTTGTCCTCCCTCTTCTCCTCCCGCCTGGTGGCTCCATCCTCAGCATCCTTCTCCCTATATACCCTGGGTCCCTACTCTGCACATGTGGAATCTGTCATAATCTGTTTAAGTAACTGCTGCTGCCTTCCATCAGAGAGTGTTGGAAGTTATGAAGGGATGGGGGGGGACCATTTGGAGTGTCATCCTTGGAAAAGTCAAATACACCGTAGAGCACCAAGGGTCTTGTCTCTAGAGGGCAGCGTCTGCTGCGGGTGGCTGAAGGGTTATTCACTGCTTGGTGGTTTCCAGGTCCAAAATTTAGGCAACTTATGCAGACGGGTACCTGGATCATCCTTTTCCCAACCCAATCTCATGACCCATATAAATCCTAGTTAAGAAACGATGCAGAATCCACATCTGGATCTTCATCAAATTACACCATCTATGGCGAGTTCCTCTTGAGAAAAAAATAGTTTAATCCACAAAGTTTCTAGAAGATTAACAAAACTTTTTGAGAACTTGGTGGAAACGTCAAAGTAACAATAGTACTAGTAATAATAATAATCCCGTAGTGGCAGAAACAATGGGAAAATCAATCAAATATCCATACAAGACAAGTGAAAATCCAAGAGGGCTACCATTTTTAAAGATGACCACCAAATTCCTAGCCAAAATTATTTCACTCCTTATCTCTGCAGATTAGTGATGAGTTGGGTCTGTTAATCTTTTTTTTATCTGTTTTTGCCATTAATTTGCCCTTGGAACCTTTTTATGGATCTACAATAATTATAGTGAGTAAATATTCATGTGGCCGCCACAGATGCTGACACGAAACAAACTCTTCTTACAATGATTGTAAGATTGGTCATTCCACCAAATTTTTTACAGGTTGGTTGAAACTGGGTAATCTCGCAGAAGGAAAAAAAAATCCCCTCACCATCGGTGGCAACATTTATCAACAACAATACGGTTTATCAGTTCTAAAAAGAACATACAGACGCATCACGCTGGAGGCGTCACCAAGCCAGCGGACGTGCGGTAACGTGTCCTACAGACTGCACTCTTTATGAGGACGAAATCCAAACCTGCTTTTGATGCATAAAACCAGAATTTAATTGCATTGATTGTGTTCTTGACTCATGTGGTGTTAATACCCACCTGCACTCCGTATTAACACTGAGTACTGAGTGCGTGGGCCTTCACAAACCACCATCTGCATTTTCAGAAGCCCGTTCAATCTCGATGAACGGCGATGATGAATTAGCCTAAAGTGGACTCAGACTACCTACACTTTGTGTGGGGAAACAAAAAACAGCACCCGTCCAGCAATTAGCAACAAATCCGCTGTAAGAGAAAACAGCCGCACTTGTCTGTGAGAAACTAATTAAGCTGCAGGAAACAACTGTGACAGCTAAATAAAGCAACTGGGGCACAGTTATTGTTCAGAGTCATAGAAAGAGAGATAAAATAAACGAAAAACAAACAGCTTCAATGGGAATATGAGTGCTGACCGCCGCTCATTAGGCAACGTTTCATCAGAAGGTATTTCAGCCTGCCAACTACTAACACTTCATTTACATGTAGCACAAAAAGGTCACAGTTTCTGCAATGCTGGTTATTCCATATTAAGTATATAAATAAAAAAAACCTGCAGTGACTATAAGTACGCACATGCTTGTAATTAGTCCCTGCTGGAAAAATACATACAGCAACATGCCACGCAGGAATGTGCATTACTTAAGTACAATCTCCACGTTTACCTCAGTGGTACTTTACACGCTATTACAACAATCAAGGTTTGATTCTTCTAACTTTTTTTTATTTTGTATGTTCATGACAAATCATTATTATTATTAATATGACTATTCTTTTCACTGAACGCGGATATCAGCAGCATTTCTTTTATAGGTTCTGTAGATTTTCGCAAAGCGTTTGATTCCGTTGACCAGGCTGCTCTCATATTGAGAATCTGTATGAGTCGCAATAAGTTGCTCAACATAAAACCCAATCAACACACAGGAACTGTGAGAGGTGTATGAAGTGAGGGTAGAATATTTGGCTTTTCTTGAGTGAATACTGATGTTTACCAGTTCGTCAGTGTTTCGGCTCCGAATGGGTGTGACAGCACCGACTGGGTGTTGGGTAGGAACCTGTCATTTAGGTGTCTTTATTGGTGGAGAGAGGTTTCCTGACCTAGACTTGGCAGTTGACGCGATGATCTTTGCAAAATCTAGATGTTCTGACTACAATATTCCAGAAGCTGGGTGAGATATCAGTGTTTGGGTTTGTGATTGTCTTGGATCAGACTAAGCGCTACACATTTAATGACTTCCTGGGTCATAAGAAGTGGATGTGCGTGCAGTAGAAGCGTCAAATTTGTAAAGACATCCATTCATCTCTGCAGTGACGTTCATGTCTCTGGGCCCTCGGCCTCTGAGATTGATACGTGGCTTGTAAGTTCTCATGCAGTCATGAAGTCGCAGGACAGAGGGTGTTTGGTGTTCCAGATATCTTTTCAGGAGCATGAAAGTCCAGGTCTTTAATGCCTTGGTTCTTTCTTATAGTACAGTTGTGAGACTTGGAAGGCAACCAGTGACTCAACGTCATTAGTAGCACGTCTGTTTGGTGGATTCTTGGGTACTGCTGGAATGACTGTGTCACTCAAACAGATACTTGGGTGTGTTTATTTGGGCATGATGCAGCATGCAGGTGCATCAGTGTGATGACCCCAACAGTTGGAGAAGGCCAAGAGGATGTCCATATCTCACCTTGCTATGACCAATAGATGGCTACTTTTGAGATGTGTCTGCCTTGCTGGTTGTTATCCAGGGACCAAGGCAGTTCCACAGTGTGGTAGAAACCACAACAAGTGGCTCCGGTGCCATGCTCCCAGACCTGATTAATATTTGTATGAAAAGAATCCCACTTTATGATTATAGCTAAAGTTACAGTTAAGCTACGACTAGATTAACCATCACCATCAGAGGTGGGGGGCAGGGAGGCGAGGGGGGGAGCATTTAGATGAGGTGTGTACGTTTAGGTAGTTTGAAGTGTGTCTATGTGGATGTTCATGAACCACCACTGATTTATGAGAAATAAATCGCGGGGGGGGGGGCGACCGACACCCACTCCATTCAGATCATTAGCATTTTTCTTGCGCAGCTTTCAGTAGCTAATTAGTTGATGCTAACTTGTAACTAACATTTCTCAACATTTCACCCAGTGAGTCAAAACTTCACATTTTCTTAAGAAATGTTGGTTTCCCAGAATGCAAAAGATGGAGAGCCACGTCCTTCTTTTTCTGGGTCAGGCTCAAAACTTTTCAATAGGCCTTCAATTGGATTGCAGTGTGTGTCACATCACATCTGTCTGAATCAGCATTACGCTGCACCTTCAGCAAAGAAATTCCTCTCCATTGCTTCTCTTTTTACAGCGACAGATGCTCATCCATCCCAGACTGCCGAGCCATCAGCTGAAACAGCCACCTCATCGCAAAAAGTTTTCAACGTCAACTATGAGACTAAATGAGTGACCTCTTTTACAAAGAACGCTGATCTATAATAATCTAAAGGTGGGGTGTGGAGGCGGAATCGAGCAGGGAGACAGGGATGGATTTCTCAAAGGAAGGAATGACGAGCTGAAATCTGCACAGAGGAGACCTCATTTCACTCCTCGTGTCCAGACGTGGCTCAAACACCGATGGGACTGGTTAGACTGTGACCTCGGTGCTGCGTCGACAAAACCAGCGTCTCTTATTGCGTCTATTTATCACAGCTCGCTCACACAGGAGAAGCATTTTATGCAACATAAAAGAGCACAGAAATCCACTACGGAGTCTGACGACAAAAATGCAGACCTCTTAATCACATCCACACAAAGTTAACAAACCAGCTGGAGTAACTGTTTCGTGTGAACACTTTTAAAAGACACATGAAGTCGTAAAATAGTCCAGATAGTCACAATAAGAAGATTAGCGCTTAGCTGTTGGTTTCCACATCCAAGCTGCAAGTAGTAATGATGCAGTGATGTTAAATCCTGCAGCATCACAAAGCTTCTCCAAAAGGAAATCCTGCACAAAACCATTCTGCAGATGTCACGGCGTCATACAGTTTTGGTCTAAACCCAATATTACTGTTCAGAATAATGAAACACGACAATATAAAGAGATATCAAATCTAATAAATGCAATGTAAAATGTGCTGGTTATTTTACTAATAAAGGTAAACAGAATTGTGGCAACACGAAACAGAACTCAACCTGTCGAAGAACAAATTATCAACTTTAAGTTTCTATCTTACAGCAGGCGCAAAGCAGTGGACTGCGGGACGCACGTATTGACATCCAACGCAGTTGTCATTTTCATGCCAAACGGCCACGTTCTTTAAATCGTCTGGTGCTTTTCTGTGTCCCAGTGGGTGTACTGGTCTAAAAACAGGCAGTGGTCCTGTGTTTTGCTGCAGATTGTGCCAGAGAACAACAACAACAACAAAAAAGCTGGTCTACGAGTAGAGTACAGATTTGATTATTATTGTTATTATTATTATAAAAACAACCACTAAACAAAATAAATGTCAACACTAATGTACAACAAATAAAAAACATAAAACCTTTGTTCACTGCTTCACCTCAGGACGCTTTGGTAGCTGCTGTCGGCGGGTGCACAGATCTGTTAATGTACCAGAAAACCTCTCACTTATTAAATGACGATCTGACTGCTTTATTCCAGTGTTATGCAGGTAACTATGTAAAACTCATTTGCGCACTGCGCTGGACCTTGCACTCATATTCTGCATCATGTAAATAAGGACTGTGGAGCAGACTGTCAAGATAACACTCCAGAATGTCCGCAGTAGGCAGAGTTTTTGTTTCTTACTGCCTTCATACAGTCAGTCTGGTAGTTATTGGAGATGACTAATTCTTCTCACCTTGTGCAGTGCAGCTAGTTATGAATAAACCTCGTCATTATCACAAGAAATAAAAAAAAAAGCTCCATACACAGCGCATCGTGGCTGACTGCTACTTTTGTGGTTTGTACGAGACACTGTGCAAATAACCCGTCAGCGTCGACTACTTCTGAAGCTGTAACTGAGTGGCTTGAAGACAGCAAGCAGCCTTATGGTGTCTGGGGAGCTGAATCGTGTTTTTAACAAACCTTCAGGAGGATGATGTTTCCCTGATAGCTGTTGGCAGACACCAAACACCACAGACAACCTGCTCATTTTAGAACCGACTCACCCAATATGTGCACAGGAAGTTTACAAGGAACATTTATGTAATGGTGGAAGTCAGTGTGACACCACACTGTGCACACACACACACACACACACACACACACACACACACACACACACACACACACACACACACGATGGGAGATTATATTCTAGAAGCAGAATGTCGCTCATCCTAACAAGTTCAGTCATTTCTAAAGGTTAAACAGCAGCAGGTTTTTGTACTGCTTACTAGAGCCCAACCGATATGGATTTTTTGAGGCCGATGCTGATAACGATATTTGGATGAAAAAAAATACAGATAATCGATAAATCGGCTGATTTGCCAATAGCCGATAAATCAGCCGATATTATTATTATTTTTTTAAATGAATAAAATGTTCTTTTTTGGACCCTTAACAAAATAGGTACGAGCTAAAAGCTGAAGCTTTGTCCTCATATTGATTAACTTTATAACAGAGAAGAATTTTCAAGTTCAAAAAATGCAATAAAGAATTAAACTTTTGTGAAATTAGCAAATACATATCCTTAAAAAGAGTTGTGAAATACATCTGATCTTGTACCTCTTGTTGTTGCAACTTAGATATAGGTTCAGGATAAAGCTATAGATCCTTAGAAACTTACTTGTATGCTTTTGTCAGCCGATCAGTGCAGTGTGACAGCAAACTACGGGGGCCGGTGATGAACACATTTAAGCAGGGGTGTAAGCAGCTCTCAGCTGAATGGAGTCAGAGCTCCATCTACTGGACAAACGGTGCAAGGACATTTTACATTGCCGACACAAACATTATTTCAGTAACTGTTCTGTTTATGAGAAATTATAGGCGTTCTATCGGCAAAATTTCGGCCAATAGTGAGTACTTTGAAAAGGGCTTATATTGGCCGATAATATCACAGAATTTACATACATGCACAGATACACATTCGAATACAAATTCTGTCAATGCAGTGTATGCTGCAGCAGAAAGGGAGCTGCTTTACACACTGCTCACACATCATTACACTTTGACACACACACAAGATTTTTTTTAATGCAACTTCAGCAATAAAGCTAAAAATGTTACAACAATGTGCATTAAGTCATGAACCTGAACACTCACCCCAGACAATTCATCCTCTCAGCTTTTCGTCCATACTGAAAAATTAAAGTGGGCACAAGTTGCACCATGTAGCCGTAAAGAGAGCAGCAGGCAGGATGGTCCATCGTGCCTGCTGCATCTCCGAGGGAACAAGAGACGTGGTAAGACTTTGGTGCACGCAGGATGCTGCGTTTACCGAGTGTCACCGAGCAGCAGCTCTGAGTGGAATAATGAGGAGGAAATCCACCAGAGTTAATGCACAAAAAACCCCTCAGAGGGAAAGGGGGGGGGGGGCAGAGAGAGACAGCAGCTTTGTTGCTATTAGTGTCCTCCCTAAAATCACTACCAATGAGGATATCTCAGTCCACAGGGTTTGAATCATTTATGAGCAATTTTAAAAAAGGCAGAAACAGCATCGTTTAAATGCAGCTCTTCTGACGGTGAATTACTGCCAAGCAGAACGTGTCGAGCTGCAGAACACTGGCTGTGTTTGTGGAAGAAGTGCAAGTGGCGTCTGGGGGATTAAGACTTTTTCGATGAAGACGTTTTCATTGTGTCTGTCTTGTTTTACACATTCCGTGGTGGCGAAGGCATTGTTCCATTTGGAGAAAACATCCCGAAATGCCTTGAAAAGCCTCGTGCTTGTTTTAAAGCGCTGCAGAAGCAGCGCGGCCGCCTGTGCCCAAAGAGGTTTTGATCAGCCGGGCGCACGGCCAGCTGTGGATTTGTCGAAATGGAGCTCACTGTGGCTCACTATCACAGACGCCGCCACGCAGCGAGGACTGTGCAAACTGCCAATCCTTGTTTACCCATAACCACTCTGTCTGTACGTCTATTTGTGGCTTCAGCAACACTTTCAGAGACACTGTGGATTTACATGATCCAGGAACACGCCATCCTCCTCAGAATGACTGATATCATGCATTTTAATGTATTCAATGGTAAGTCTGCCTGGAGTAGACGGTTCTCCAACAACAGAGTGACTAGTGAGGGAAGCCACCAAGACACCAGTGATCGTGCAGTGGCCAGGCCCAGGAAATTTTGATGGTACCCCAGCCAGAGGTATAACAAGTTGAAGTTGGTATCATTTTCACAGTGAGGATGTCTAGTTTTTGAAAAATTCGTAGTTGCAGCTGCTGTGCAGAACATGTCAAATTAACCCCTTGTTTGTCGAAAACCACAAAAAAAGGAATTTCCAGTTTTTCCTTTTATTTCTTCCCAAATTCCAACCAAATGTCATTATATAGATTTATTTGACGCACGAGACCTTCAGTGATATAAATCAAGGTATTTGAAGAACTCTGGGACATTTTTATGATCAAAAATATATCCAAAATCTTTAAACTTTTAGCAGATTTTACAGAAATATGGGGTAACTTTCTCATCTGGGGAGCCAAACAATGAAATAACATGGCATTCTGTTCATCTGACAACCCCTGAGTCGTTTCAACGGGAAACTGGCTGTGAAAGTGATAATTTGCTGTAAATTCAAAGTGTGCCAGTAACTGTGGCCGACTGTAAATTTTAATTTTGCATTTTATTTCAACAGGTAAGAGCTTTTTTGTTGTTCCTCTAAGATTTTTATGAAATATTATGATAATAGAAAGTTGGTTTGTTTGCTTTTTCCCCTTGAACATATTGTTTAAATTCTGTAACTTAAACACAGGGGTGCCAGTTATTCTGGTCGGGACTGTATGTCAGACACAAACCTAAAGCACGAGACCACCGCTCATCCATCACATGACAGAACGAGCACCAGGAAAAGCCTGTTTTTGAGGAGATTATGATTTTATCCCTGCAGCCTTTGGGTAAATTGGGATTTGACAAATGACAAGTGGGAATGTGTGGGTGGAATTCAAAGGAATAAAACAAGACGGAAGCAGCACAAGAAACTTAAACTTTATGAAGTGCAGTCTGCACCCAAAGAGTAGGAAGATTTATTTTTTAAATTCGGATTATTTCTGGAAAGGAGGCTTGATGTGAGAGTCTGGGCACCAAAAACAGAAATAATCTCTGCTGTGACAAAAACCTTTCATCCAATTGGCCAAGTGATTTTGAACAGCCAATCAACTGCAACAAGGTGAAAGATGGCACACTGCCAGCTAATCAACAGTCACGGGCTCTGATGAAGTTCTGGCTGGAAAAAGACTGGACCATATCCTCAGTGTGTAGCTGAATTCTACAACAGGTCGAATGAACAATATTTATGTGTGTATCTACAACTGATGCTTCAGCCACACGAGCTGCATGCACACAGACACATGAGGGAAGCCACACACTCGACTAACGTGACAGAATCAATCAGGATTTTACAGCTCCACACGTGTTCAACAGTTAAATCACAATAAATGATTTACAAATATGAAGCCAGATCACAAACAAACAAACAAACAAATAAAATAACTCAAGCTTTGCACCAATCTGTCACTTTACACACACACACACACATATATACATATATATATATACATATACATATACACATATACATATACACATACACATATACACATATACATATATATATACACATATACATATATATATACACATATACATATATATATACACATATACATATATATATATATATATATATATATATATACACATATATATATATATACACATATATATATATATATATATATATATATATATATATATATATATATATATACACTCAACAAAAATATAAACGCAACACTTTTGGTTTTGCTCCATTTTGTATGAGATTAACTCAACGATCTAAAACTTTTTCCACATACACAATATC
Source organism: Thalassophryne amazonica (assembly GCF_902500255.1). Classification (NCBI taxonomy): domain Eukaryota; kingdom Metazoa; phylum Chordata; class Actinopteri; order Batrachoidiformes; family Batrachoididae; genus Thalassophryne; species Thalassophryne amazonica. Next base: position 67,496,363 of record NC_047120.1, on the reverse strand, counting down.
ACCATTTCCCTCAAATACTGTGCACAAACCAGTCTAAATCTGTGATATTGAGCACTTCTCCTTTGCTGAGATAATCCATCCCACCTCACAGGGGTGCCATATCAAGATGCTGATTAGACACCATGATTAGTGCACAGGGGTGCCTTAGACTGCCCACAATAAAAGGCCACTCTGAAAGGTGCAGTTTTGTTTTATTGGGGGGGGATACCAGTCAGTATCTGGTGTGACCACCATTTGCCTCATGCAGTGCAACACATCTCCTTCGCATCATCTGTGAAGAGAACACCTCTCCAACGTGCCAAACGGCAGCAAATGTGAGCATTTGCCCACTCAAATCGGTTACAACGACGAACTGGAGTCAGGTCGAGACCCCGATGAGGACGACGAGCATGCAGATGAGCTTCCCTGAGACAGTTTCTGACAGTTTGTGCAGAAATTCTTTGGTTATGCAAACCGATTGTTCCAGTAGCTGTCCGAGTGGATGGTCTCAGATGATCTTGGAGGTGAACATGCTGGATGTGGAGGTCCTGGGCTGGTGTAGTTACACGTGGTCTGCGGTTGTGAGGCTGGTTGGATGTACTGCCAAATTCTCTGAAACGCCTTTGGAGACGGCTTATGGTAGAGAAATGAACATTCAATACACGAGCAACAGTTCTGGTTGACATTCCTGCTGTCAGCATGCCAATTGCACGCTCCCTCAAATCTTGCGACATCTGTGGCATTGTGCTGTGTGATAAAACTGCACCTTTCAGAGTGGCCTTTTATTGTGGGCAGTCTAAGGCACACCTGTGCACTAATCATGGTGTCTAATCAGCATCTTGATATGGCACACCTGTGAGGTGGGATGGATTATCTCAGCAAAGGAGAAGTGCTCACTATCACAGATTCAGACTGGTTTGTGAACAATATTTGAGAGAAATGGTAATATTGTATATGTGGAAAAAGTTTTAGATCTTTGAGTTCATCTCATACAAAATGGGAGCAAAACCAAAAGTGTTGCGTTTCTATTTTTGTTTTAATTAGCCCTCTGTTTTGTCTATATGGTGTCGAGCTCAAACGTCTGCCATTTACCTGATGCTGGAAATGAGCTGTCGATGCTCATCAGTTGTGAGTATTTCTGGAAGGACAGCAGCCAACCAATCAACTCTCTTCTCCGCAGCATACTGCTTCAGCACGGCGAACAGCTTCTCTTTCACTTCCGGCTCATCACCTAAAATCTGGTCCACCTGAAAAAGTTAAAAAAATTATTTTAGATTCTGGAGTTGTAAGAAGTGTAACTTAGTAGCAGCTGTCGTGTTGGTGACCAACAGACACGTCCAGCAGGTGGCAGACAAGCTGCATGTGATTTCAACCACATCTGCTCCTAATCATCATCCATCATCCGTCCAGCATTCACCAACGATCCAGCCGGTGCCAAAGATGTTCATGGCATATTACATAAGCAAAACAAACTTAAAGTTAAATGTCTATACACTCATTTTCTTTATAGAAAATCTTTTCTTTTTTGTTGCATCGACAAATTCTTGGTCCACTTCTGGAATTAAAACAGAGCAGCAGAAAATCTTCAGATGGCTAAATAAACTCCACAACAAATTTGAACTTACTCTACCTTCCTGTTGAACTCCAGAGCCTTGTACTTGCGATCCAGTCTCATCCCCTCTCCTCCCACCTGGCTGTCCTCGATGCTGCTGCTGCGTTTATGTCTCGAACCGAGGCACAGCACGCCCAGACGGAGTGTCCTCCCCTGGGACGCCTTTATCAGTGCTGCAGCCGTCTCGTGCTGCCTGACGGGGATCCCGCTCACCTCCATGACGTAATCCCCCGCCCGCAGACCTGCACGGCCAGCTGGAGAGCAAGGCGAGCAGTCCTCCACCAGCAGGGGGCAGTCTCCCACAATCGTGAACCCAAATCGACCGTCGGGACCTGGTGCGATGTCCATCTGAGAGAGAGAGAGAGAGAGAGAGAGAGAGAGTCATGAAAAACCAGTACTTTTAAGAAGCTGGTCATGCAGATTATTTAAAATTACGAGGTCTGTCCAAAAAGTAATGGACCTTTTAATTTTTTTCAAAAACTATATGGATTTGAATCACGTGTGATTGCATCAACAAAGCTTGAACCTTCGTGCGCATGCGTGAGTTTTTTCACGCCTGTGGGCAGACTTTGAGTGAGCACTGGTCCACCCCCCTCGTCAGATTTTTATTGTCAGGGAAATGGCTGAGAGGCTGCCGCTTCGCTCCATGAATTTTTTTTCAGAAACTGTTAGAGACAGCCAGTTGGAAACCATTCGAAAGATTCAGATGGATTTCAGTGAAGATTCTGTCGGCGTCACACGGATTAAGGAGTGTTAAAACCTTTTTAAAGACGGCCCACAGCGGCGGAGGGCGCGCGGCGCACCGAGCGGCCATCGACAGGCTGGAACGACCAGATAATTTCTAAACTGAACGCTGTGTTGATCAGGGACATCGTGTGACTACCACAGAAATGGCAAGAGAGCTGGACATAGCACTTTTGCGGCACATTCCACTGTTACAGGAGATTTTGTAATGAAAGATGTGCGGAGGATTTCGCGCGTCGGCACGGAACCGCTCATGGCGCGCAAAAAAAAAACAAACAAAAAAAACACCTCCGTGTTGGAAGTCTCACAGGACATGTTGTGGCATGTCCAGCTGTTACACAATTTCTCGAATACTCACCCGACTGAAAAGCCATCGAAAGCCGTCTGAATCTTCTGAATGGTTTCCAACACGGAGGTGTTTTTTTGTTGTGTGCCATGAGCGGTTCCGTGCCGACGCGCGAAATCCTCCGCACGTCTTTCATTACAAAATCTCCTGTAACAGTGGAATGTGCTGCAAAAGTGCTATGTCCAGCTCTCTTGCCATTTCTGTGGTAGTCACATGATGTCCCAGATCAACACAGCATTCAGTTTAGAAATGATCTGGTCGTTCCAGCCTGTCGATGGCCACTCGGTGCGCCGCACGCCCTCCGCCGCTGTGGGCCGTCTTTAAAAAGGTTTTAACACTCCTTAATCCGTGTGGCGCCGACAGAATCTTCACCGAAATCCATCTGAATCTTTCGAATGGTTTCCAACTGGCTGTCTCTAACAGTTTCTGAAAAAAAATTCATGGAGCAAAGCGGCAGCCTCTCAGCCATTTCCCTGACAATAAAAATCTGACGAGGGGGGTGGACCAGTGCTCACTCAAAGCCTGCCCACAGGCAAATGATGCAACCGACAGGCGTGAAAAAACTCACGCATGCGCACGAAGGTTCAACCTTGTCTGATGCAATCACACGTGATTCAAATCCACATAGTTTTTGAAAAAAATAAAAAGGTCCGTTACTTTTTGGACAGACCTCGTAAATCCAAAGGCAACTGGGGGCAGTTACACACATATGCTACAATCACTATAGTAAGTATAGTATTTGACCGATTCAAAAACCTGCTGTATGCGTGACACGACGCCGATGCTGGGTGGGATGTTCTTCTGAGTCTGTGCGATGGCAATGATGGCTTGAGGGCCCAGTGTTGACACATTGTGACCCTCAATCTCCAGGACCTGGTCACCAGCCTGCAATCCTGCCAAATGGGCGCTGCTCCCTTCCTCCACAGACAGAATATAGCTGGGTCCACTGCCACCCAGCTGGAATCCAAACTCCTCAGGCCACCCCTGGTTGGATGTAGGCATGCTGAGGACTAAAGGGAGCGAAGGACAGCACAGGACAGCACAGGAGAGCACAGGCGTGACACAAGATTCATTATCTCAAAAGAATAACAAATGCCAGTGTGAAGGTTCCTGCAGTGCGAGTCCAAAACCCTTACTTAATGGCAGGATTAACCAAAAGATGGAGAAAAAACCCTGGCCACATAAAAACCTACCTGCTTTTGCCATCGACTTTAATCCCATCAGCATTCAACAAACCCTTAAGGTCAAATAATGACACTTTAATAGTCAGAATACTGGATATTTCTCTGCTCCTTCTACTGTCTTCAATGCGAACTAAAATAAAAAGCTGCTCTGCAACCCTCGACACCAAACCATGACACAAACCTGACCTGGTTCACAGACTCCAAAGCAGCCAATCAAATTGGACGTCACTGCGACTGTGACCTTAATTAGCTTCTCAGATAAAAGGTTCCTTTTCACTCTGTGCAGAAGCAACAACACCAAAGTGACAAGAGCCTTCAACAGCAGAAATAGCATCAGCCAAAAAGGCAAATTAGGTGAGGTGGCGGCTGCAGAAGGCATCATCAGTGACGGTATTTGAAGGCCAAATCTGTGCAAAAAGCCAAGTAACATTTCTCCGTATTCCCACTACCAAAGAGTCCACCACCACAGCATGAGATATATGCATGAGATAATCTTCTATTAAGCCACCAGCTCTGTTGGAAATGGACGAAGTGTGCTGCAGCTTCCAGAGCCACAGGAGGATTCCACACGGCGGATACCGATCAAAGACTTACAGAAATCTTTAGCAGGATTCCGAGGGCCCCGTTTGCTCTGCCGAAACGAGTATCTGCCTTTTTTGTTTTGCAAAAACTTCTTCATCTTGATAATCAAAGAGGGCAGGTGGCCTCCTAGCGGGCTAACATCCAGCACCGTCTCTTCAAGTGAGATAAAAGAAATCTGTCCCCTGACCACCCTGCAACCCAAAGTCACCCAGACACGGTGATGAACTCAAAACCCTGGCCCATGTCTCCGTTCTGACAGCAGTCTCCTGGCGAGTGTGCATGAAAAACGAGTGAAGTCTCCCTGTGAGTGTGTCAAGGAGTTGGTTCTGCATCTCATCCTTGATTCATCCTAGGGCCAGCCTGCATGCAGTGTTAATCAGAAAACTGGGACGCACGTACCCGCGCACCTCGGTTCCTTAATAATTCTCTCTCCAAACAGGGTATTGTAAGGCCTCATTTTTCTATAAATACACCAGTGTGTGTTTTGCCTCCTCCTCTTCTCTTGCCTAGATGGCTCTCAGAGGGACCGCTGCTGGCCCAGAATCATGCTGCCTAGATGCACAGAAGCCTGAGTACTACTAATTGCAACGTTTGCTTGCCTGTCTGCAATTCATTCTATGTGTACACATAAATGCTGAGGAGTGGGGGGCAATTCAAGGCTTTAGCCTGCAGGATTAGTAGGATTATGTGCTGAATCTTCAGCTCTTCTCCACCCCCAGTGATTACTAACAACGCCTGCTGCCCTCCATCAACAGATTTTTTATTTTGCAATAATTATGGTGGAACCAATGTAAACAAGGTGCAATGCCTTTAGGACATGACAATCTGGCAATAAGTCATCATTGTGCAATGAAATGGAAAACAAATGCATACGATGACTGCAGGGCAAAGTCAGAGAGAAACTGGGGGCAAATATGCTGTTCAGATGATGGCACAGAGTAAAATAAGAGGCATCAGATGCCTGATGTATACCTACTGTGCTCTACACACCGCAATATAAATCTACAAGTAAATATACATCTGTCTGCAATGGTGTTTTTGACTCTGTATACCTTCATCATATGACTTCTTGGTGACATGAAGCCAATCATACCAATCAATCACTAATTTGCTGAACAATACCTGCTTTTAAATCATCCATCTACGCTTCTTGGTTATTGAGATACAGTGTTACCACAGTTACTTTGAAAAGTTACTTTATTAGTTACTTTATTAGTAACTGTCAACAACTTGTAACTAATAAGTAATGTAACTAATAAGGTAACTGACTTGGTTACTCTTAAGATTGAGTACTCAGCAAAGTAACTAATCAGCAAAGTAACCAAAAGTTACTTTTTTGAGTATTCAATATTAAAAATAACCAAGTTAGATTACTAGTTACTTTATTGGTTACATTCAGCAGCTGTCAACAAGTTTTCCCCAGCAGCTAATGAAGTAACTGCATAAAGTAACTAATAAAGTAACTTTTCAAAGTAACTGTGGCAACAATGTTGAGATTTTGTGCTTTGTACAGAATTAAGATGACTTTTGAGATTTTGGATCCAACATAATTTATATGAGTTTTCCAACTTAATTTATCATCAATAAAAAACTCCATGAAACTTGGTTTTGGTACTATTTCAATTTCAGCATCATTCAATAATAAGTTTCTACTTACGTTCCTGGGATTATTTCTGAATATAATACACTTTGTTTTACCCAAATGAAGCAATAATTTATTTGAATCAAACCAATATTTAAATTTTTGTAGTTCCCTCTCCATCATGTCCAGGAGCTGTCCCAAATGATCCCCACTACCAAACACAGTCGTATCATCGGCAAACAAAATACATCTCACAGACTTGGAAACCAAACCTATATCATTAATATACAACAAAAACAGTAATGGCCCAAGGACTGAACCCTGGGGCACCCCATATGTAATACTCAAAAATTCAGAATTTATCCCCCCAAAATGGACACACTGATACCTGTTGCGTAAATAGCTAGCTATCCAATCTAGGGCCAGTCCTCTAATACAGTACTTCTGTAATTTGTCCAATAGTAAAGTGTGATCTATGGTATCAAATGCTTTCTGCAAATCAAATAAAACTCTTACAGTGTATTTCTTCTTCTCTGTTGCATTTGTAAGTTATTCAACAAAATCAATTAAAGCCAATGTAGTACGATTTTTCGAAAACCATACTGCTGTTCACCGAGTATGTGATGTTTAGTTAGGAATGATTTCATACAATTCAACAAATCTTTTCCAGAATTTTTGAAAACTGTGGTAACAATGAGATAGGCCTGTAGTTTGAAAAGACATGTTTGTCGCCCGATTTTAACAGTGGTATAGAGAGGTATACACACAAAAAAAGTCTGTTTCAGACCTTGTTTTCTTTGACCTTGACCAAACTACTCCAAAATGTAATCACCTCCAGATTTCAATCAAAGTAATATTCCCACCAAGTTTGAAGGAAATCTATTCAGCAGCTTTTGATTTATCTTGCCCAGTCTCACTCACTCAATTGTTATATATTATATAATATAAATTATAATAAAACTGAAATGTGACAAACATAAGCAAACTGCAGAATACAGTGAAAAGCCATCATCTCACAATAATGTAGTCAAGTCTGGAAACATGCATTTCATTTCATTTCATTAGTGAAACACCTTACACTACACAGATGCAACTATTGATTGTTTTAATAATTGTTTAATAGGGAAGATAATCAACAGATTAATCAATCAGTTGTTCAGTTCATAAAATGTGGTGAAACATTTGATGCCTTCAAATGTCTCTTTTTGTCCTCAGTCCAAAGATATTCATTTTACTGCCAAAAACGAGTGAAGAAAGTCGTCACAAAAATCAGAAAACATTCACATTTAAGGACCTGAACTCAGAAAATGTAGATAAATACAAGCAAACTATTAACCGAATATTAAAATAGTTGTCAATTAATTTAAGTCATTTAAAAATTCATTAATCGATTCATAGCTGCAGCTCTGTTACACTACAACAAAATGCTGAAACATTCCTCCATCTTTTTCTCTGGATGCACCTCAAAATCTGATGTTATTATTATACCCAGTCATGACACTCGCAATTAGTGTCCTCAGTTCCCAAACGCTTATTGAGTGTTGTTAGAAGGAAAGGTGATGTAACACAGTGGTAAACATCACACTGTCCCAGCTTTTTTGAAACGTGTTGCAGGCATCCATTACAAAATGAGCAAATATTTGCAGAAAAACAATAAAGTTCATCAGTTTGAACATTAAATATCTTGTCTTTGTGGTGTATTCAATTGAATATAGGTTGAAGAGGATTTGCAAATCATTGTATTCTGTTTTTATTTACATTTCACACAACATCCCAACTTCATTGGAATTGGGATTGTATATACCAATCAAAACCTCACAAAATTGGAGAAAAATTGGTTTTAGAAGCACACCATCTTGTCTGGCAAATTAAAACAAAGAAAGCCTGAGAGGGAGATGGAGTAAAGGAGCAGTAAAGCTGACGGATGCAGGACAATACTTTCAAAATGACAATCAAACTCGCTGAATACGAGCCGTTATCTGGAGGAGCCCAATATCACAGATAGGATATACAGTGGGGAGAAAGGCGTGAGTGATGCGCTGAATGAAAGCGCCGCACTCGTCAGGGAACGAACAGGCCGACCCAGTGCGGTGTGAGCTGTCATTAGTACACAATGATACAAAAGCAAGCGCGTAGCAACTGAATAATTAAAGGCAAATTGCTGTATTTTTAAACAGACAGTGTTCCCTTCAGTCAAACTCTTCATTTTCTCTGCAGCTGAGAAAACTGCAACAAAATCCACATCTGAAAATACATTTTAACATGAACAGCAGAAGTCGCATAAAAGATGCCAACTTTATGACATGCAAAAGTAGAAATTTATCAAAGGCAAAGGGTGTCCTCAAAAATACATCAGGAAATATCACGTCTGCCATGTAAGGAACATCTGAAAGGACCAAAACATGTGATGAAAACATTTGTCAGCACCACCCTTACCTTAAACACCGTCCGTGGACGTGCACGCAGAGCGCCTGAGCACAGCTCGCCCTCTGCACCATTGCCAACTGTAACATGAGCGTTTGGCAACCAGATCCAAAAGGTGACTGGTGACGCACCGTGCCGCCCTCTAGGCAGTGAGACAAACGTGCTTCACAATATGATACAATAAAAAAAAATCAAAATATTTAAAATACAGTAAATGAAAAGAAAAAAAAAAAGACATTAAAACACGTAGGTAAATTCTCCACCATCAAGGTTATGAAATGTTATAGTAGATAAAAAGTTCAAATTAATACACATTTTGAGATTAAAAAGTCAAATAATAAAATGATTTTTTTTTTAAAAGTCAGAAAAACTAATTTATGAGACGGAGTCAGCATTTAACTTTTTTAATCATAAGATTAAAAAGTAAAAATTATGAGTTAAAAATGTGACTTTTGGAGTCATAGAAGTAGAAGTAAGTCTGACAGGGTGCATTAGGCCCACTGGTGCTGGTGCCTAAACCCCAGAGAGTGTAGCTTTGAAGCAAATGAGAGTCTACGTCTCCCCCTATAGGTGACTCTGATTCACTGTACATCAATTCCCCCGTCAAGACCAGTATCCATTTTGAGATGGGAGGACTGAGACAATGCAGAGTGTCTTATCCAAGGTCACAGACACGTAGCATGAAAGGAACTCAAACACGCATACTGGCAGTCCAGTATTTATCCCAGTGGTTGACCTGCTATGATGGAACGTGAACACGCCAATATATGTTGGGGAAATTTATTCCTTAAAATAAGTCTGAACCAGATTTCCCATCAAATCTGCTTCATTTCCCCACCCCTACCCCTCCTTTGTGTTTCTGTCCTCACCCTGGCTGCCACTCTGCCACTCCGGGAGGCCGCATGGTACAGCTGCAGCCCCCCCCCCCCAAGCTCGGCTGCACAGGATTCTGCTGCGGCCTACACTCACTTTGCTTCAATTCGGATGACGGACTGCTTCAAAGTTTAGCGTACATAAACAAATCAAATGTATATGTGCGGTTGTTTTAATTCTGATGTGTGCCATTATTACGTTCAAACAGTAATAATTGTGGATTAATTACTGTATTTCTGAGGTAATTGGGTGTTAAGATCATTTCATTGCACTTGTTTTAATGACAATAAATCATCATTCATTTCATATTGGGTTATTGCATGTGATGCTGCTGTCGCAGACTGAACGGTCCCCCTAAAAATCAGTCCCCCCTGATGACCCAGTTCATGGATTACCACCTCGTTTCTGCTTCAAACTGCCTCCAGTTATCATCTATCTCAGCGACAGATATCTGAAGCTTGAGTACAACAACCATTTTCACGTTTTGCTGTATCTGTTAGCTGTTTAATCTGCGCAGTTAGATTGATCTAGTTAACTAGATAACGATTTGTTTCACAGTGTAATCTTCACGTGCCTTAACTAAAGCACTCCCTCTGCTGAATCACCTCTAAATTATTTACACATTATTCACTTTGTGTGTTTTTAGGAATCAGTGGGGAATAAGTTTCATTACACTAGAAGTCTTTCAGAAAGCGCTGTAACTAGGTTTAAGGATATGATTCCTTCTTTATGTTCTCTAATGCCATATACCAACACAGGGCAGAGTAGCTACCTAAACTCTGTAAGTGAGATAGAGTATCTCATCAATAGTTTTACATCCTCATTGAAGACAACTTTGGATGCTGTAGCTCCTCTGAAAAAGAGAGCTTTAAATCAGAAGTGCCTGACTCCGTGGCATAACTCACAAACTCGCAGCTTAAAGCAGATAACCCGTAAGTTGGAGAGGAAATGGCGTCTCACTAATTTAGAAGATCTTCACTTAGCCTGGAAAAAGAGTCTGTTGCTCTATAAAAAAAAGCCCTCCGTAAAGCTAGGACATCTTACTACTCATCACTAATTGAAGAAAATAAGAACAACCCCAGGTTTCTTTTCAGCACTGTAGTCAGGCTGACAAAGAGTCAGAGCTCTATTGAGCCGAGTATTCCGTTAACTAGTAATGACTTCATGACTTTCTTTGCTAATAAAATTTTAACTATTAGAGAAAAAATTACTCATAACCATCCCAAAGACGTATCGTTATCTTTGGCTGCTTTCAGTGATGCCGGTATTTGGTTAGACTCTTTCTCTCCGATTGTTCTGTCTGAGTTATTTTCATTAGTTACTTCCTCTAAACCATCAACATGTCTATTAGACCCCATTCCTACCAGGCTGCTCAAGGAAGCCCTACCATTAATTAATGCTTCGATCTTAAATATGATCAATCTATCTTTATTAGTTGGCTATGTACCACAGGCTTTTAAGGTGGCAGTAATTAAACCATTACTTAAAAAGCCATCACTTGACCCAGCTATCTTAGCTACACTCAACAAAAATATAAATGCAACACTATTGGTTTTGCTCCCATTTTGTATGAGATGAACTCAAAGATCTAAAACTTTTTCCACATACACAATATCACCATTTCCCTCAAATATTGTTCACAAACCAGTCTAAATCTGTGATAGTGAGCACTTCTCCTTTGCTGAGATAATCCATCCCACCTCACAGGTGTGCCATACCAAGATGCTGATTAGACACCATGATTAGTGCACAGGTGTGCCTTAGACTGTCCACAATAAAAGGCCACTCTGAAAGGTGCAGTTTTATCACACAGCACAATGCCACAGATGTTGCAAGATTTGAGGGAGCGTGCAATTGGCATGCTGACAGCAGGAATGTCAACCAGAGCTGTTGCTCGTGTATTGAATGTTCATTTCTCTACCATAAGCCGTCTCCAAAGGCGTTTCAGAGAATTTGGCAGTACATCCAACCAGCCTCACAACCGCAGACCACGTGTAACCACACCAGCCCAGGACCTCCACATCCAGCATGTTCACCTCCAAGATCATCTGAGACCAGCCACTCGGACAGCTGCTGAAACAATCGGTTTGCATAACCAAAGAATTTCTGCACAAACTGTCAGAAACCGTCTCAGGGAAGCTCATCTGCATGCTCGTCGTCCTCATCGGGGTCTCGACCTGACTCCAGTTTGTCGTCGTAACCGACTTGAGTGGGCAAATGCTCACATTCGCTGGCATTTGGCACATTGGAGAGGTGTTCTCTTCACGGATGAATCCTGGTTCACACTGTCCAGGGCAGATGGCAGACAGCGTATGTGGTGTCGTGTGGGTGAGCGGTTTTCTGATGTCAATGTTGTGGATCGAGTGGCCCATGGTGGCGGTGGGGTTATGGTATGGGCAGGCGTCTGTTATGGACGAAGAACACAGGTGCATTTTATTGATGGCATTTTGAATGCACAGAGATACCGTGACGAGATCCTGAGGCCCATTCTTTTGCCATACATCCAAGAACATCACCTCATGTTGCAGCAGGATAATGCACGGCCCCATGTTGCAAGGATCTGTACACAATTCTTGGAAGCTGAAAATGTCCCAGTTCTTGCATGGCCGGCATCCTCACTGGACATGTCACCCATTGAGCATGTTTGGGATGCTCTGGACCGGTGTATACGACAGCGTGTACCAGTTCCTGCCAATATCCAGCAACTTCGCACAGCCATTGAAGAGGAGTGGACCAACATTCCACAGGCCACAATTGACAACCTGATCAACTCTATGCGAAGGAGATGTGTTGCACTGCATGAGGCAAATGGTGGTCACACCAGATACTGACTGGTATCCCCCCCCTGCACCTTTCAGAGTGGCCTTTTATTGTGGACAGTCTAAGGCACACCTGTGCACTAATCATGGTGTCTAATCAGCATCTTGGTATGGCACACCTGTGAGGTGGGATGGATTATCTTAGCAAAGGAGAAGTGCTCACTATCACAGATTTAGACTGGTTTGTGAACAATATTTGAGGGAAATGGTGATATTGTGTATGTGGAAAAAGTTTTAGATCTTTGAGTTCATCTCATACAAAATGGGAGCAAAATCAAAAGTGTTGCGTTTATATTTTTGTTGAGCACTCAACCATGATTAGTGCACAGGTGTGCCTTAGACTGCCCACAATAAAAGGCCACTCTGAAAGGTGCAGTTTCGTTTTATTGGGGGGGATACCAGTCAGTATCTGGTGTGACCACCATTTGCCTCATGCAGTGCAACACATCTCCTTCGCATAGAGTTGATCAGGTTGTCAGTTGTGGCCTGTGGAATGTTGGTCCACTCCTCTTCAATGGCTGTGCGAAGTTGCTGGATATTACGCCGGTCCAGAACATCCCAAACATGCTCAATGGGTGACATGTCCGGTGAGTATGCCGGCCATGCAAGAACTGGGACATTTTCAGCTTCCAAGAATTGTGTACAGATCCTTGCAACTTGGGGCCGTGCATTATCCTGCTGCAACATGAGGTGATGTTCTTGGATGTATGGCACAACAATGGGCCTCAGGATCTCGTCACGGTATCTCTGTGCATTCAAAATGCCATCAATAAAATGCACCTGTGTTTTTCGTCCATAACAGACGCCTGCCCATACCATAACCCCACCGCCACCATGGGCCACTCGATCCACAACATTGACATCAGAAAACCGCTCACCCACACAATGCCACACACGCTGTCTGCCATCTGCCCTGAACAGTGTGAACCGGGATTCATCCGTGACGAGAACACCTCTCCAACGTGCCAAACGCCAGCGAATGTGAGCATTTGCCCACTCAAGTCGGTTACGACGACGAACTGGAGTCAGGTCGAGACCCCAATGAGGACGACAAGCATGCAGATGAGCTTCCCTGAGACGGTTTCTGACAGTTTGTGCAGAAATTCTTTGGTTATGCAAACCGATTGTTTCAGCAGCTGTCTGAGTGGCTGGTCTCAGACGATCTTGGAGGTGAACATGCTGGATGTGGAGGTCCTGGGCTGGTGTGGTTACACATGGTCTGCGGTTGTGAGGCTGGTTGGATGTACTGCCAAATTCTCTGAAACGCCTTTGGAGACGGCTTATGGTAGAGAAATGAACATTCAATACACGAGCAACAGCTCTGGTTGACATTCCTGCTGTCAGCATGCCAATTGCACGCTCCCTCAAATCTTGCGACATCTGTGGCATTGTGCTGTGTGATAAAACTGCACCTTTCAGAGTGGCCTTTTATTGTGGGCAGTCTAAGGCACACCTGTGCACTAATCATGGTGTCTAATCAGCATCTTGATATGGCACACCTGTGAGGTGGGATGGATTATCTCAGCAAAGGAGAAGTGCTCACTATCACAGATTTAGACTGGTTTGTGAACAATATTTGAGGGAAATGGTGATATTGTGTATGTGGAAAAAGTTTTAGATCTTTGAGTTCATCTCATACAAAATGGGAGCAAAAACAAAAGTGTTGCGTTTATATTTTTGTTGAGTGTAAATAAAATTGATTGACTGATTGATACTCAATCTTAAGAGTAACCAAGTTAGATTATTAGTTATCTTATTAGTTACATTACTTATCAGTTACAAGTTGTTGGCAATTGCTAATGAAGTAACTGCATAAAGTAACTAAAAAAGTAACTTTTCAAAGTAACTGTGGCAACACTGCTTTTGGGGCACATAACTCAAAAATGTTTGGGAAGCACTGATGCCTGCTGATTTTTTCAACAAGCACAGACATTAATTACAGGCTGATTACAGCACATTTCTTTTTAAAATGAGCTCACAAAATTTCGCCTTGTTTCTGCTTAAAACGGCCTTGTTTCTGCTTAAAACTAACCTTAGAATGATTTAAGAGGTTTTACCTGGTTAATAATCCCATTAATCCATTTGATTGCTTTCGGTGAAGAGACTCTGTCTCAGGCGTGCTGCTGTATTCCGAAACGATGCATACGCAGATGCAAAAGGTGGACCGATTTTTAAGGGCGGACCAAATGGTCCGCCCTTAAAAATCACCACCTTAAGGCAACCAGCCAGATTCCAAGGGTGGGTTTAGCCACCAAGGCCACCCTGTTTCTATGCCTGTATTCTAGAGGTGGGTGATACCGGGAATTTTAGTATTGATACAATACCAAGTAAATACAGGCCCAGGATCGCCGATATCGATACTTTTTCATATTTAAGCTTCATAGATCCAAAGGACCAAAAGACGTAGGATAGAATTTCGCCAAACATTGTACATGGCAACAAAATACTTTATTATCACAATCAACATTTTGTTTTAAAAAATATCGCATAACACAACTTAAAACAAAATTTCCTGAGGCAGAGGGCTGACAAACCACAATACAAGGGTGCGCTGCTCCGTATTGTGTGACAGCGCAGCGCTGCTCTTACATACAGAGAGTAGACTTTGATGAGCGCAGCAGTCAGTGCGTGCGGGAGAGAAAAAACTTGAGTATTGATCTTTATACACGAGGATCGTTCAATATCAATACCAGCGTTAGTATCGATATTAGGATCGATCCACCCACCTCTAAAGAGCATGAAATTGTTTTGTAAATACATCATTTTAAACAGTTAAAACAAATTTGGATTTTTTAATATGAAAATATACATTTCCAGAGAAGCGCAAGGTTCTCAAACAATTTAAAAAAAATCAATATTGATAATATAATTATATAGAAGTTTCAACATTTTAAAAGTTTGGACCTTGTTCCCTTGAAAACCTTAAGTTTTTACAAAAGGAATCTAATATGCCCAGCGGTTCGATTTGTGTATCATTATTTCAACATTTTAGTGTTTAAACTCACCGACGGCTGCTGCGGCTAGTTAGCACAAGCTAACGTGTGTTAGCTCAGCTCGGAAGTTAGCGGCGTCGAAGCTCAGGAAGGATTAAGTGGTTTCGTTTAGTTTACTGATAAATGGACAGAGTGGACGTGAAGCTGCTGTTAAAACGATGTTGAGGTGAGAAGAAGGAAAACTGTGAAGCTCTGAGTAGACGTTAAGACGGTAAATGAATGAGTAAATGTTAGCAGTGAAACAAGCGTGGTTATGCTAACGCTGGTAGCATACATGTTTATCGTGCAGTCTTTTTGGCATTTAATTGTTTTTGTACAGACTTCTAACTAATAATGCTTCGGTCTTAAATATGATCAATCTATCTTTATTAGTTGGCTATGTACCACAGGCTTTTAAGGTGGCAGTAATTAAACCATTACTTAAAAAGCCATCACTTGACCCAGCTATCTTAGCTAATTATAGGCCAATCTCCAACCTTCCTTTTCTCTCAAAAATTCTTGAAAGGGTAGTTGTAAAACAGCTAACTGATCATCTGCAGAGGAATGGTCTATTTGAAGAGTTTCAGTCAGGTTTTAGAATTCATCATAGTACAGAAACAGCATTAGTGAAGGTTACAAATGATCTTCTTATGGCCTCAGACAGTGGACTCATCTCTGTGCTTGTTCTGTTAGACCTCAGTGCTTCAGATCAGGGAGACAGACACCCTCTCTACTTTTAAGATTAGGCTTAAAACTTTCCTTTTTGCTAAAGCTTATAGTTAGGGCTGGATCAGGTGACCCTGAACCATCCCTTAGTTATGCTGCTATAGACTTAGACTGCTGGGGGGTTCTCATGGTGCACTGAGTGTTTCTTTCTCTTTTTGCTCTGTATGCACCACTCTGCATTTAATCATTAGTGATTGATCTCTGCTCCCCTCCACAGCATGTCTTTTTCCTGGTTCTCTCCCTCAGCCCCAACCAGTCCCAGCAGAAGACTGCCCCTCCCTGAGCCTGGTTCTGCTGGACGTTTCTTCCTGTTAAAAGGGAGTTTTTCCTTCCCACTGTTGCCAAGTGCTTGCTCACAGGGGGTCGTTTTGACCGTTGGGGTTTTTCCGTAATTATTGTATGGCCTTGCCTTACAATATAAAGCGCCTTGGGGCAACTGTTTGTTGTGATTTGGCGCTATATAAATAAAATTGATTTGATTTTTGATTTAACTGTGCTGACACAAAAACAACTGCATAATGGTAAAGTTTTCTGTTCGGTGGAGACTTTTTGTTGATCCGTCAGCCTGTTTTTTTATATTTTGTGCTTCACAGGCATGGACTTCCTCACACTCTTTGCCATTTATGTCGTGGTGGTGCTGACATGCATCGTCCTGCTCTGCAAATACTCAAACCAGCAGCAAACACCTTTTAACGTCATATTTAACTCTGTTGTAAAGGTGAGACAGATGCGTGTACTACTGCAAACCGACGCTGTGTGGCGCTGCAGCACATGACCTGATGGACGTTTCTTTTTCACAGGTGGTTGCACCGTTTACTCCAAAATGGGTCCAGAGGTTCTCAAAGTGGACTCTGCACAGATTGTTTCACCAAAGGTTTGTTGTTATTGTTTTGAAAAAGAAATCCAATATGGAATTCCAGTGTGGTCCAGGTACCATTCTCTAATTTTCCACGTTTGCAAACTGCACAAAACTCATAGAAGGAACTTGTTTGTGGTTTGTACATTCCAGGAAACACAATAATTAGAACATTAATAGAAAACAGTAACATTACCATACAGCAGCAAAGAAAAAGTAAAGAAATGATAAATACAGAAAATATGCCCACTGCTATTACAAGCAGACTGGATTAAAAAAAAAAAAAGGTACGGTCGGGCCTACGTCACTTATGCGTAGTTACGGTCGCCATTTTGGGTCACCGCTGAAAACAAACTGTATACGCACTCACAACCATTGTTTTTTTTACAAACTTTATTTGGTTTTTAACAGGAGGGGTGGTGGCCAAGTGGTTAATGCGCTTGGTTTCAGTTCAGAAGGTTCCGGGTTCAAATCCCACCCCTGCCACATTTCTCCATGTAATGTGGAGTTGCGTCAAGAAGGGCATCCGGCGTAAAACTTGTGCCAATTCAACATGCAGATCCACCTTGGATTTGCTGTGGCGACCCCAAGTGCAAACAAGGGAGCAGCCGAAGTGACTTACTATTTGGTTTTTAACAGGAATTGCACAGCCATACAACCACTCACAATGTGATACATATAAAACAAACCATACAATTCCCATAGGTAATAAACAAACACACAAACAAACAACCTCCAATCACTCCCAGGCAATAAGAGAAAATAATAAGAAAAGAAAAAAAAAAAGGAAATAAAGTAAAATTAAAATACAAACTGCAATGCCCAGAAGAAAGTACAGTTTGTAGCAAGGACTAGCCTGGGATAAAATGAAAATCAACTTGACCAACCAATCATAGCAATGGCTGCCAAATTTCTGCAAATTTGTCAGAGGAACCCCGTAGTGACATCCTAATTTTCTCAAGTTTAAGAAAATAAACAATGTCCCTCAACCAGTTTAGGCTTGCCTCTACTGGTGGTTGGCTCTCACTGCGGTATTGTATCACTTCCTGTTCCGGAGCACAGCGGTGTTTTTCTGTATCTGTTAGCTGTTTAATCTGCGCAGTTAGATTGATCTAGTTATCTAGATTACGATTTGTTTCCCAGTGTAATCTTTACGTGCCTTAACTAAAGCACTCCTTCTGCTGAATCACCTCTAAATGATTTACACATTATTCACTTTGCGTGTTTTTAGGAATCCGCTAGCTTAGCGTAGCTACTAGCTCTTAGCCGATTTAGCATGGCGGCTTCTCCTGTCTCTCCCGCACTTTTCTGCTCTGGGTGTGAAATGTTTAGTTATTCCTCGGCCTCCTTTAGCAGTAACGGTACTTGTAATAAGTGTAGCGTATTCGTAGCTTTGGAGGCCAGGCTGGGCGAATTGGAGACTCGGCTCCGCACCGTGGAAAATTCTACAGCTAGCCAGGCCCCTGTAGTCGGTGCGGACCAAGGTAGCTTAGCCGCCGTTAGTTACCCCCTGGCAGATCCCGAGCAACCGGGAAAGCAGGCCGACTGGGTGACTGTGAGGAGGAAGCGTAGCCCTAAACAGAAGCCCCGTGTACACCGCCACCCCGTTCACATCTCTAACCGTTTTTCCCCACTCGACGACACACCCGCCGAGGATCAAACTCTGGTTATTGGCGACTCTGTTTTGAGAAATGTGAAGTTAGTGACACCAGCAACCATAGTCAATTGTCTTCCGGGGGCCAGAGCAGGCGACATTGAAGGAAATTTGAAACTGCTGGCTAAGGCTAAGCGTAAATTTGGTAAGATTGTAATTCACGTCGGCAGTAATGACACCCGGTTACGCCAATCGGAGGTCACTAAAATTAACATTAAATCGGTGTGTAACTTTGCAAAAACAATGTCGGACTCTGTAGTTTTCTCTGGGCCCCTCCCCAATCAGACCGGGAGCTTTAATTCATTTGAAAGCTTGACTCTTAGTCTTGTCCATCCAAATTGGAAGTCCCAAAAACCAGTTTTATTTGTTTTTATCTATCGTCCACCTGGTCGTTACTGTGAGTTTCTCTGTGAATTTTCAGACCTTTTGTCTGACTTAGTGCTTAGCTCAGATAAGATAATTATAGTGGGCGATTTTAACATCCACACAGATGCTGAGAATGATAGCCTCAACACTGCATTTAATCTATTATTAGACTCTATTGGCTTTGCTCAAAAAGTAAATGAGTCCACCCACCACTTTAATCATATCTTAGATCTTGTTCTGACTTATGGTATGGAAATAGAAGACTTAACAGTATTCCCTGAAAACTCCCTTCTGTCTGATCATTTCTTAATAACATTTACATTTACTCTGATGGACTACCCAGCAGTGGGGAATAAGTTTCATTACACTAGAAGTCTTTCAGAAAGCGCTATAACTAGGTTTAAGGATATGATTCCTTCTTTATGTTCTCTAATGCCATATACCAACACAGTGCAGAGTAGCTACCTAAACTCTGTAAGTGAGATAGAGTATCTCGTCAATAGTTTTACATCCTCATTGAAGACAACTTTGGATGCTGTAGCTCCTCTGAAAAAGAGAGCTTTAAATCAGAAGTGCCTGACTCCGTGGTATAACTCACAAACTCGTAGCTTAAAGCAGATAACCCGTAAGTTGGAGAGGAAATGGCGTCTCACTAATTTAGATCTTCACTTAGCCTGGAAAAAGAGTCTGTTGCTCTATAAAAAAGCCCTCCGTAAAGCTAGGACATCTTTCTACTCATCACTAATTGAAGAAAATAAGAACAACCCCAGGTTTCTTTTCAGCACTGTAGCCAGGCTGACAAAGAGTCAGAGCTCTATTGAGCTGAGTATTCCATTAACTTTAACTCGTAATGACTTCATGACTTTCTTTGCTAACAAAATTTTAACTATTAGAGAAAAAACTACTCATAACCATCCCAAAGATGTATCGTTATCTTTGGCTGCTTTCAGTGATGCCGGTATTTGGTTAGACTCTTTCTCTCTGATTGTTCTGTCTGAGTTATTTTCATTAGTTACTTGATCGATCTCTGCTCCCCTCCACAGCATGTCTTTTTCCTGGTTCTCTCCCTCAGCCCCAACCAGTCCCAGCAGAAGACTGCCCCTCCCTGAGCCTGGTTCTGCTGGAGGTTTCTTCCTGTTAAAAGGGAGTTTTTCCTTCCCACTGTAGCCAAGTGCTTGCTCACAGGGGGTCGTTTTGACCGTTGGGGTTTTACATAATTATTGTATGGCCTGCCTTACAATATAAAGCGCCTTGGGGCAACTGTTTGTTGTGATTTGGCGCTATATAAAAAAATTGATTGATTGAATTGATTGATTGATTATCCTCCTTGCAATAATGGTCATAAAGGATAAAGAATTTTCTTGGGAGGAAGACAAAGGAGACGGCCCTGAAAAAACCCCAAACACAGCACTCTGAGGATTCGGATCAATTTTTCTGCCAACCACATCTGATATAACAACAAATACCTCTGTCCAAAAACTCCTGAGCTGAGGGCACAGCCAAAACATATGTATGAGGTTCGCAGGAGACTGTTGGCACCTACAACCCCTGGCAAAAATTATGGAATCACCGGCCTTGGAGGATGTTCATTCAGTTGTTTAATTTTGTAGAAAAAAAGCAGATCACAGACATGACACAAAACTAAAGTCATTTCAAATGGCAACTTTCTGGCTTTAAGAAACACTATAAGAAATCAAGAAAAAAAGATTGTGGCAGTCAGTAACGGTTACTTTTTTAGACCAAGCAGAGGAAAAAAATATGGAATCACTCAATTCTGAGGAAAAAATTATGGAATCACCCTGTAAATTTTCATCCCCAAAACTAACACCTGCATCATATCAGATCTGCTCGTTAGTCTGCATCTAAAATGGAGTGATCACACCTTGGAGAGCTGCTGCACCAAGTGGACTGACATGAATCATGGCTCCAACACGAGAGATGTCAATTGAAACAAAGGAGAGGATTATCAAACTCTTAAGAGGGTAAATCATCACGCAATGTTGCAAAAGATGTTGGTTGTTCACAGTCAGCTGTGTCTAAACTCTGGACCAAATACAAACAACATGGGAAGGTTGTTAAACGCAAACATACTGGTAGACCAAGGAAGACATCAAAGCGTCAAGACAGAAAACTTAAAGCAATATGTCTCAAAAATCGAAAAATGCACAACAAAACAAATGAGGAACGAATGGGAGGAAACTGGAGTCAACGTCTGTGACCGAACTGTAAGAAACCGCCTAAAGGAAATGGGATTTACATACAGAAAAGCTAAACAAAAGCCATTGTTAACACCTAAACAGAAAAAAAACAAGGCTACAATGGGCTAAGGAAAACCAATCGTGGACTGTGGATGACTGGATGAAAGTCATATTCAGTGATGAATCTTGAATCTGCATTGGGCAAGGTGATGATGCTGGAACTTTTGTTTGGTGCCGTTCCAATGAGATTTATAAAGATGACTGCCTGAAGAGAACATGTAAATTTCCACAGTCATTGATGATATGGGGCTGCATGTCAGGTAAAGGCACTGGGGAGATGGCTGTCATTACATCATCAATAAATGCACAAGTTTACGTTGATATTTTGGACAATTGAAAGGATGTTTGGGGATGATGAAATCATTTTTCAAGATGATAATGCATCTTGCCATAGAGCAAAAACTGTGAAAACATTCCTTGCAAAAAGACACATAGGGTCAATGTCATGGCATAGGGTCAATGTCAATGAGCAGATCTGATTTGATGCAGGTGTTCGTTTGGGGGATGAAAATTTACAGGGTGATTCCATAATTTATTCCTCAGAATTGAGTGATTCCATATTTTTTTCCTCTGCTTGGTCTAAAAAAGTAACCGTTACTGTCACAATCTTTTTTCTTGATTTCTTATAGTGTTTCTTAAAGCCAGAAAGTTGCCATTTGAAATGACTTTAGTTTTGTGTCATGTCTGTGATCTGCTTTTTTTCTACAAAATTAAACAACTGAATGAACATCATCTGAGGCCGGTGATTCCATAATTATTGCCAGGGGTTGTATCACAGACTGGGGAGACAGTGTTATAGAATTTAGACAGACGAGCCTTGGTATAGTAAACACGGTGCACAAGCTTGCATTGAATAAGACAGTGCCTAGCACATATAGAAGACTTATTGCACTTGTATTAAAATACGTGACCAGAGCTCATCAGAAAAAGCCTCTCCTATATCCTCCTCCCAGAGGGCCTTGATTGAACTCAAAGACTTCAGGCGGATCGACAAACATTGTTGATATAGTCATCTTTACTGCTGTTTATTCACAAAGGCCTGCCAATTTGGCCATGCCAAATGGCGTAGATACAGTTTGACATCCGGGTTCCTGACATAGCAACATGCATAGTAATCAGCAAGCCGCTGAAAACAAACCGCTGTCGTGCTCATTTCCTACTTGACGTCCATTGCGCTCGCATCGTTCTGCCACATTTTTTTCTACTTAATATACACCAGTTTTCAGAGAGAATGCCACGATCATGTGCTGCAGTACTCGTGCTTCAAAGGCTGTGGAACACCACGGCTGCAGCCAAAGCAGAAATATGAAGCGTCTCGACCAGCCACGCCCCAGGCCAATGAGGGCGAGGTCAGAGCTTCATTTTGGCTCACCTGCAGCTGCCTCTCTTGGTGAACCTGCTACAGCAGTAAATCACCCAGAGAGTTCCTGCCTCCAGCTGACCTGAGTGACTGAGGACTCACCTTGTCTAACGTCACATGATTACGTTAACATGGAACAGGTGTCCTAAAAGGAAGAGTTGGAACGCCTGAGAGTGGAGAACTCACAGCTGAAGACAGAATGCGTTTCTGCGATCTGAACAGAATGAGGAGAGAAGCAGAATGTGGCGCTTTGGGAGCTCGAAAAAAAAAAAACGCACTTTTTGATCTTTTAACTTATCATGGTTGGTACAGCCAACTGCAACACATGATCGTGGCATTCTGTGTGAAAACTGGTGTATATTAAGTAGAAAAAGCCGCAGCAGGACGCTGCGAGCGTGATGGGCGTCAAGTAGGAAATGAGCGTGACAGCGGTTTGTTTTCAGCGGCTCGCTGGTTACTATGCACGTTGCTATGTGCGCATGCATCAGGGACCTGGATGTCTGACTGTACCTACAACCCCTGGCAATAATTATGGAATCACCGGCCTCAGAGGATGTTCATTCAGTTGTTTAATTTTGTAGAAAAAAAGCAGATCACAGACATGACACAAAACTAAAGTCATTTCAAATGGCAACTTTCTGGCTTTAAGAAACACTATAAGAAATCAGGAAAAAAAACTGTGGCAGTCAGTAACGGTTACTTTTTTAGACCAAGCAGAGGGAAAAAATATGGACTCACTCAATTCTGAGGAAAAAATTATGGAATCACCCTGTAAATTTTCATCCCCAAAACTAACACCTGCATCAAATTAGATCTGCTCATTAGTCTGCATCTAAAAAGGAGTGATCACATCTTGGAGAGCTGTTGCACCAAGTGGACTGACATGAATCATCTCAACACGAGAGATGTCAATTGAAACAAAGGAGAGCAATGTTGCAAAAGATGTTGGTTGTTCACAGTCAGCTGTGTCTAAGCTCTGGACCAAATACAAACAACATGGGAAGGTTGTTAAAGGCAAACATACTGGTAGACAAAGGAAGACATCAAAGCGTCAAGACAGAAAACTTAAAGCAATATGTCTCAAAAATCGAAAATGCACAACAAAACAAATGAGGAACGAATGGGAGGAAACTGAAGTCAACGTCTGTGACCGAACTGTAAGAATCCGCCTAAAGGAAATGGGATTTACATACAGAAAAGCTAAACGAAAACCATCATTAACACCTAAACAGAAAAAACAAGGTTACAATGGGCTAAGGAAAAGCAATCGTGGACTGTGGATGACTGGATGAAAGTCATATTCAGTGATGAATCTCAAATCTTCATTGGGCAAGGTGATGATGCTGGAACTTTTGTTTGGTGACGTTCCAATGAGATTTATAAAGATGACTGCCTGAAGAGAACACATAAATTTCCACAGTCATTGATGATATGGGGCTGCATGTCAGGTAAAGGCACTGGGGAGATGGCTGTCATTACATCATCAATAAATGCACAAGTTTACGTTGATATTTTGGACACTTTTCTTATCCCATCAATTGAAAGGATGTTTGGGGATGATGAAATCATTTTTCAAGATGATAATGCATCTTGCCATACAGCAAAAACTGTGAAAACATTCCTTGCAAAAAGACACATAGGGTCAATGTCATGGCCTGCAAATAGTCCGGATCTTAATCCAATTGAAAATCTTTGGTGGACGTTGAAGAAAATGGTCCATGACAAGGCTCCAACCTGCAAAGCTGATCTGGCAACAGCAATCAGAGAAAGCTGGAGCCAGATTGATGAAGAGTACTGTTTGTCACTCATTACGTCCATGGCTCAGAGACTGCAAGCTGTTATAAAAGCCAGAGGTGGTGCAACAAAATACTAGTGGTGTTGGAGGGTTCTTTTGTTTTTCATGATTCCATAATTTTTTCCTCAGAATTGAGTGATTCCGTTACTGACTGCCACAATTTTTTTTCCTGATTTCTTATAGTGTTTCTTAAAGGCAGAAAGTTGCCATTTGAAATGACTTTAGTTTTGTGTCATGTCTGTGATCTGCTTTTTTTCTACAAAATTAAACAACTGAATGAACATCCTCCGAGGCCGGTGATTCCATAATTATTGCCAGGGGTTGTGTGTGTGTATATATATATATATATATATATATATATATATATATATATATACATACAATAAATAAAACATGGTTGCACTTTCCTAAACTGATATTTTCAGCGGTTTTTTTTTTTTTTTTTTCATTAAATATTCTGTCCTTCTGAGCTTTTGTTGCTGGTAATTTCAGGAACAACATGTTCATCTACCTGCACATCGCGCTGGAGGGAGCCGTGTACGCAGAGTTCACCTATGAAGTGTTTGGTTACTGTCGGCAGATGGACATCACTCTGACCAGCCTGTCGGTGCCTTATGTCCTGCTGGCTATCAAAACTTTCTTCTTCTACCTCTGCATCAACAGAGATCCAGGTCAAAGAGTGCATTCACACACTGAGTTAGGAGGAAGACAAACAATTCTTTTTGTTGATTGTGTTGTTTGAACTTTTGCCAATGTGGTCACAGAGCACTTTTTTTTTTTGGTTTAAAAACAGGCAAAATGGTTCCTGGTCATGATAAAAGTCTGGAGTACAGACTGTTCACTGTTTGCATGGTGCAGGAGTTCCTCTGTTAATCATGACTCCCCATCCAACAGGCACAGTGGTGAAAAAGAGGGCCACCAACCAGCTGCAGATTTACCCTTATGACAGGAGACTGTTCCACCCAGGGGTCACCTGTCCAACCTGCCAGCTCGTCAAACCGGCCCGCTCCAAACACTGTTGTGAGTACCTTATGAGATCAGCTCTTGTACTATCTTTAGATGTCTGGAGCTAGGTCACACCCTCAGAATGTGGAATAACTTTATGTCAAATGAATGAGAGAATACAGTGGTCCCTCTATAACGCGGTTCACCTTTCGTGGCCTCGCCGTTTCGTGGAGTTTTTAGTCCAATTTTGCATGCCTTTTTTTACAGTGTTCTGTGTTCTGCATGTCTGTTTAGAAGAATCTTCTCGCCCAGGAGAAAAAAGAGCGCCAACAACTACTCATAAGTGTTTGTCACTCGGAAACAGACAGGTGTGAGTGGAAAAAGGCGTGGCGTCAGGACGCAGAGGCGCGATCAGAGGAACTGTGAAATACTGGTCAGTCACTATTAATAATTTCTTATGTGTCCAACCTCGTACGTTGATCGTTAAAATTAAATTCGTTAGTTCTAAAAGCCATCATAATTATTTATAGGAAAACGTTCTATTTTTATTTCTCAAACAAATGTTTGGGCCTGAAAACAGTTTGGTCTTATTTTTCTACAAAGGTTTGAACTTTGAGAGTGTTTACACACGAGAGAAAAGAGAAAATCATGCCTGATTGAGAAAAGTGTATAAAGTGGTTTTACAGCTTTGAAACATCTATAATAATTGTAAAAAATAACGCTGACTACGTCGCGGTTTCGCGTATTACGGGCTATTTCTAGAACGTAACTCCCGCGATAAACGAGGGACCACTGTAACACTTTTTTGATTATACTACAAAACAATTTATACGACAGCCGCTTTTGGCGCTCTTTTGGCACGCGTCGTGATTGGTGGAGTTCTTTTTCTTTGCCGTCTACCTGGCTTCCATGTCATAAAATGAGGGTGTGTCTGAAGCGGAGTCTGAATATTTATGGGCGTGTTTATTATAATTACGATTGTTTTCACCCGCCACATTTATCAAGGTCACGTCAGGCGTACGCTGGAAATGGGCAGGTGCGCACTGCTTGATACATGTCACGGCAACTTTGGTGTACTTCAGATTTACACCGTAAATTTACGCCACAAGTGCACAACATTGATACATGAGGCCCATTGTCCCAAACCTGACCCGACCCAGTCAGCTGCTGTTGGTGGTTGAATTCTGTGTTTTCATTGTCTATAGTGTCATGGCTGATAAAAACTTTTCTGCCACACAGTTCTTCTGTACAAATGCATTTCTTCCGAGACTCTGCATCCACATACTTTACGGCATCATTATTTAAAAATGCACACAAACTTAAAGCTCAGGTCTGAGATGACTAACCCCCAATCTCAATTCTCTTTTGAACCCCTTCCCCTTGGCCCTACCCCTACCCCTTTAAAACAAGGAGTAAGGTGAAGGGGTATGCCTCTAGTCCTATGAATTGAGACACCCCTCCACCTTAGGAGAAAAAAAAAAACTACCTGTATCAAACTGCCGTCTTCACTGTTTAACATGGCAACCGAAATGCATCTTGTTGCAGTAGCCTGTTTGCTCTTTTTATTTTCTCACCTTTCTGCGTAAATGCAAAGAAATAGAAGAAGTCGCAGATTTCTTCGACGCATAGCAATCATGTCATGTTAATTAATTTAATTAATTTGTAATTCATAATAATAATTAATTAATAATTAATTAATGTTAATAATACTAATAATTAATAATAGTAATTAATATTGTTTGATTAATCATTAATTGATTAGTGATTAATGAATTAATTAATAAACACTTGAAATATATCAGTCTGTGTGCAGTGAATGTATACATTATACAAGTTTCACTTTTTGAATGGAATGACTGAAATAAATCAACTTTTTCATGATATTCTAATTATATGACCAGCACCTGTATGTATGTTTATGGGCTGCATCTAGTTCTGTTAACCTTAGATTTCTTTTTCAAATGTTCCCATTTTTTGCATCCAGCCCTATTTCCTTTAGAAATTTCCTTGACCAATAATATCAGTCTATTAGGACGTCAGGTTATGTGTTACACATATATACATGTGTGTGTGTAGATATTTTCCAACTTACTCCCATCGGTGAAACTTCTCATTTTCTGCCTGAAAGCTTATTAGGGCTCCCTGTTTGTTTACAAAATACACACACCTTACAGACCTTGAAATCCAACAGCAGGGATCGATATTATCCAACGATTTATGAACATACAAATTAACCTGCTTATCCTTTATCATGATTTTCTCCATTGTGAGATATAAAAGTGTCTTATCATAGCGTTTGTGTGTATATGCATTATAACGCCTCAACGCACGAGCGAAGTTACGATATTCTTCAGAACGACAATATACGCAACATGCATCCAGCAGCATGCACTGTCCTGTCATAGGCAACTGCCTGTAAAGTTTTTTGGCAAGTTCTAACTTTCTAAACAACGTAATTTGTAATGAAAGCCGCTTTCATTTGTGCAGCTCTTTTGGCGCCATGTTTGTTTCTGTGGAGACAGCGGTAAGCTCCTCCTACCCCTCCAAACGGAGTGTGCATCCAGATTCACTCCAAACGGAAGGGTTTGTAGCCCTCCGCCTTCCCCTCCGCCTCGCTCCAAAAAGAGAATTGAGACACCCCTCTGTCTCTCGTGCCCACGCAAAATGGAGGGGAAGGGTCAAGGGGTAGAATTGAGATTCAGTTTTTTCAGACATGAATCTAACATGAACTCACATCCTTAAGGTGCATTTTTCATGTAAGACATATTTATTTATTGATTCCAGGGCTTTGCAACAGATGTGTTCAGCGTTTCGACCATCACTGTGTCTGGGTGAACAACTGCATTGGCGCTCAGAATACACGTTACTTCCTGCTTTACCTCCTCAGCGTGTGTGCCATGGCGGGTGACATCGCCGTGCTAATAGCAGACATGTTTCTTCACGCTGTACTACGATCAGGGCTTCTGAGGGCCAGTTACATAGACGAGCACGGCCAGCAGCAGCTGGCGGGGCCTCTGTTTGTCGTACAGGTGAGACTCGGCGTGTTTTCCAAAAAGCTACTTTTGCTTGATGTCGTAGTTCTATTGTTGTTGCTCAAACAGAACAGCGGAATCACATTTCCTGTAAACACCTTAGTCCTAGTATCTTATTTGCAAATATTTAGTTTTTTCTCTTTGTCCCGGCAGCATCTGTTCCTGGCTTTTCCCCGAATTGTTTTCATGCTGGGTTTTGTAGTCTTTGTCTTTTTCCTGCTGGCGGGTTATACCCTGTTTCACTTCTACCTGGCGTTAGTCAACCAGACCTCCAATGAATGGTACAAGAGTCGCGGTTACATTTGCCAGCACTGCAACCCGGCCGCTACGGTTGACCATCTTTGTAGCCCAGCAGCACCAGACCAGTCCAAAAGACGCTACTACAGCAGAGGACTAGTCCAAAACCTCAGAGAAATTTTCTTTCCTCTGCAGCCTGTTCAGAAAAAAGACAACTAAAGGAACTATGATGTTTGACAACATGTACGTCAGCCAGATTAACTGTCTGTGAAAACATCTGGCAGTGGGAGAAATGCACTTCCTGTCAGCCACCGAGAGGTTAAAAGACAGGACCAGGTAAGCTCAGGACAATTTGTTTGACACCCCCCCCCCCCCTTTTTTTTGCCTTTATATTGTCAGAATGTTAACACTTCAAACAATAGACATGATGTTCGTCTGCTTTTTCACACAAGATGAAGACGGCGTTAAGTCTCTGCTGTTGAATGTTGTAATTTATCTTGTATAACTTTTTAAAAAAAGGTAGTTGACAGTTTGAATAAATTTTTCTCAGTTACGATGGCTACATTGTTTCAGCTTCCTCACACGTTATAAAGCAAATGTGCTAAATATGAATCCTCAGAATCAAAAGCCCTGCATATGATGCCTATGAGATCAAAAAGACGGGGTAGTCGAACAGTATGAAAACATAATGTGTGATGGAGCATTTGTTACAATAAAGTAATAATGGCTAACACCTTTAGCAACCCACTGCCCAAAAAGACATGGACTGAATTTGTGTGTGTGTGTGTGTGTGTTTTATGTTGAAGGAATGAGTTATGGGACCAGAAAAATAAATAAAATTTATATGGAGCTGGAATCAGAAAGGTTTGTTTCACTTTTGACGATTTTCTTTTTTTTTTTCTGAAATAATTCATGGTCTCCTGTTGAACATTATAATTAATTGTAGTAGTAAAAATAATAAATATGGATGTAGAGATGTAATTTGATGTTGGACTTACTAAATAAAAATGGGCAGCATATCTAACAGGGCAGATTTGTAATATGTCACTGTGATAGTGCATATTATTATATAATAACGACTTTGTTCCAGACTCAAGAGTCCACAGATACATGATATGTACATAGGCCCATATGTGGGCACTTCCAGATGTATACAGTGACATTCGTATGTAACATCTGTAACCAGTAAGTCCTGATCCTGGACCTATATACCTCACCTCACAGCGATAAATTCTCACACGAATGAAAAATCATTTGAAAAAGGGCCAAAACTCGCACAGTGTAAAGCCAACATTTATGTGTCAAGATAATATTGAGTGCATGTTTTACAACATCATAAAACGTGCGCACGGCACTAATAAAATGAGCACACATTCTCTCCACATGCAAAACATTTTGCGATGACACTTCCAAAGCTCCATAAAAATGCGTTTTTACAAATAAAAAAATGGAATATTTTACAAAAGCACATTTATCTGTAAACACCAACACACGTCACATTAACGTGTTGGTTTACATAATGAATGACTGAACCAATCGGTGTTTAGCAGAGGCACTTTTACCCAGAATCCTTTGCAATTTGTCTGTTTGTTACAAAACCTCAGCATTAGTGCATTATTCAACATTAAAAGATATGTTATATTTTAACTTTGTACAAATGACAGAATTGACATTAATGGAGTTATTCTATCGGTATTAATGTTATTTATAAATCAAAACCATAAGTCAGCATGACTATTTTCCAAGACCTCCGCCTGACCAGAGCGTTGTAATTATTTTTATTTTATTTTATTTAATATGGACATAACATTCAAATTGGACAAACCAGACGCAATGTTTTAAGTGTTATAGCAAAATATGCTAATTTTCAACACCTGTCCATAGAGGGCTTTTAGAATTAACACAATACAAAATTTACACAATTGTACCTACTATATACGATACGTTTCATTTTATACATCACCATGTGCACAGTTCTGTCCTGATTTTAGCCACAGTTTCACACACCTATTAAAGGTGGTCATATCAGTCTGCAGTTTTAAATGTGTGGGGAGTGAGTTCCACAGTCGGGCTCCAGCAGAGGAGAAGCTGGACTGTCCAAAAGATGTTCTGTGCTTTGGAACCACACAGTCCCCACTCACAGAGGCTCTGGTGTTTGGTCTGAGAGAGCCTTGATGTCTGACAGCCAAACCAGAGAACAGTGGTGACACATGATTATGTAGACATTTAAAAAACAATTTCAATGTGCAAAATTCTCAAATGTAAAAAGTTTGTGCTTTTGGATGATATCACAATGGTGCCACCTCATAGGCTTTCTGTCAAACACCTTGGTAGCCTGCTTGTACAAAGATATTACAGGCTTGAGCGTGGATGCAGACATTTGTGACCATGAGGTGAGACAGTATGAGAGATGGGAGAAGATCATGGCATGTAAGTACAGCAGAGTAGCTTGATGTGACAGCTCCCGTCTTATGAAGCGAAAGCAATGTAAGTTTGGTTTTACTTTTTTACAGATGTACTTTACATGACTTTGAAACTTTAAGTTGCTATCAATTATGATCCCAAGATATTTTGTTTCTATTGCCTCTTGGATTATTTCATCATTAATGGATACGACAAAGGGGTCATTTAAAGGTCGTGATTTGCTAGAAAAACAAACGGCAACAGTTTTCTTTACAATTAGGGTTAAGTGTGATTGCTCAAGCCAAGAGGAGATGTGAGATAAGACCTGGGTCAGCTGCTGCCCTGCCTGAGTGGAAGTTTTGGCAGACACATGGATGACTGTGTCATCGGCATAGAGCTGACAGTTTACGCCTTTGCAGCAGTCTGAAAGGTCATTTATATACATGGTGAACAGCAAAGGTCCAAGCACAGAACCTTGCGGTACCCCCATGTTATTAGGCTTCAGGCTTGATTTACTCCCATTCACCCTAACACATTGTTGTCTGCCTTCAAGATATGTTTTCAGCCACTGTAGTGTATTGGATGAGATTTTGAAGGACTGGAGCTTTTTTAATAAGATTCTGTGGTCGACAGTATCGAAGGCCTTTTTAAGATCTAGAAACACTGCACCAACAACTTGGCCTTTGTCCAGACAATTCTTCATTTCTCCAACAATTGATAGAGAGCTGGGATTTATGGCGGCTCTCGGTGCCTCTGTGCTGGAAGCTGTGCAGTAAACAAGAGCTGCCAGCAGGGGCTGGATGTTCAAAGATAAAAGTGAGGTTTCATTGTTTGGGTTTGTTGTCACTTTTAATATTATTAGAAGCTATTGTGGTGTTAAAACTCAAATTCAGTTTATTAGTGGTTGCAAATGTACCAGAGACAATATTGGAAGTTATCGGTTATCTGTAACTTCCGATACATTTTGGATGGTTATCTTTATCAAAGATAACTTTTCAGTTATCTGATTATCTATTATCGAAGTTAATTTTTTGGTTATCTGTGCCCACCACTGTCTGTAGGTGTGAGTGTGTCTGTCTGTTTGTGCCTTTGTGACAGACAGGCACCCTGTCCAGGGTGTACCCCTGCCTTGCGCCCCATGACTGCTGGAATAGGCTCCAGCCCCCCACAACCCTCAGTTGGACCAAGTGGTTCTAGATGAGTGTGTGTATCGGAAAGACAGCAAACGTTTGGTGCCTTAAAATGCATAATAGTTTCACATATTTCACATTACTTTTTTTTATTTTTTAAGAACAAATGAACTTAACTGAAGAAACAATGAGAAAGGTACATTGTCAAGTGTTTATATCAAGAATAAGTGTTCTGATGTTTTGGCCATGATGTTTTAATTACCTCCGCCAAGGAGGTTATGTTTTTGGTCGCGTTTGTTTGTTTGTCTGTTTGTCAGTAGGATAACTCAAAAAGTTTTGAACGGATTTTGATGAAGTTTTGTGGAGTTGTTGAAAATGACAAGAGGAACAAGTGATTAAATTTTAGTGGTGATCCGGATCACGATCCAGATCCAGGAATTTTTTAAAGGATTCTTCACCATTGTGGGATAGGGGGAATTTTGACATTCTAGTTTCTAACTCCATAAAAACAAAGCAGAAAGGCTTGAAAAAAATTAGGGTGTAACATAGTCAAATGTTCTATCAAGCAACAAAGTTTGGTGATGATCGGATCCGAATTCTGGATCTGGTGATCCAGAATATGCAAAAATATAGGGAAAATAGAAAATGTATCAGTGTGAGGTGACAAATGAAGCTAGAGATGCACAACTAACACCAAATTGTAGCTGAATCTGTACTGATTCAGTAAGGTGTCATCAGATTTGATGTAGCTTTAAATGTTATGGAACTAGAAGAAGAAAATCGCCATTACCGAAAAATCGTTTTTGGGTGATTCTTTAACTACGGGCACTATTGGCCTTGTAAATGTAATTTCCACCACACCATTGTCTTACAATATAAAGCGCCTTGGGGCAACTGTTTGTTGTGATTTGGCGCTATATACATGTGCTCTGATGTCACTGTTTATCTCCATAGAAACTACCCAAACAATCTTTCATACAAACTGTTTAAAGGGACATTACAGTGTTGTGGTGGAAATTACGGCAATAGTGTGGGACAACTCCATTTTGTTTAAAAAAAATCACAACAGTTGTATGACATTGAATACCCCAATTATGTTTTGATTATTTTACTGATATTTTATTCAGAGATATTTTAAAACATTATAAAAAAAACGTTTCTTTACCATTCATTTTTATCATTGAAGATCAAAAGTCTGGGTGTGGGACAAGCACAAAATGGCAATATTTGCATATAATGATGCTGAAAAAAGGTGAAAAAGTCATCAGACTACTAGAACAAATTTCTTAACACACTTTCATTGTAAAGATAACTATAAAAGTGTGAAATTTCCCCTTTTTTCTGTTTTTCATACAATATGATCAAAGGACATAATAAGTGCCCGTAGTCTAAGAATCACCCTTTTATACAATAACTTTTTGAACTAATAAAGACATAAAAGTGATTCCAAGTTCTAGTGGTATGTTTTCATGGTCAAGGGTGTCAAATATACAGGAAAGAAAAGTGTATGTATCATAGTTTTGGTTGTAACACTGAATTGTTGAATAGATCACTGTGCCATGGCCTTGGCGGAGGTTTGCAATCTCTGAGTGCTTCTAGTTTAATATAATTTTGGGAATGATGTCAAATGCAGAAGAAGAAATCCTGCTCCCGGTACGGGTTTATTTTTCCTACTCGGAGAATGAAACTGCGAGATCCCAGTTTCCAATATGAGAGAAAAACCACCTGTATGCACTCGGAGTGTCCGTCACACAATCTGACGGGTCACAGTCTCTGGCGGAACACCGGCCCGGTGCGCGGTCCCTTTAAGCCGGCCCGGAAGTCACCGCAGCGTGTTGACGAAACGCTGACAGCAGCAGCGGAGGTTTTTAACCGTCTTCGTTGTGTAAGCAGGTGATAAAGTGGCAGTGATGTCTGGCTCCAAGTGCTGCCGGCTGAGCGGGCCGCGGGTGAAGCCGCTGC
The DNA here is from genome assembly GCF_902500255.1 of Thalassophryne amazonica. Taxonomy (NCBI): domain Eukaryota; kingdom Metazoa; phylum Chordata; class Actinopteri; order Batrachoidiformes; family Batrachoididae; genus Thalassophryne; species Thalassophryne amazonica. The sequence continues at coordinate 67,462,522 of NC_047120.1, read as the reverse complement.
TGGACTCGGTGGACTGCGTCCTGTTCGACTGTGACGGGGTCATCTGGAGGGGAGACCAGGCCGTCCCCGGCGCCCCGCGGGTCGTTCAGCTGCTCAGGGAACACGGCAAGAAGGTCTTCTTCGTCACCAACAACAGCAGCAAGACCAGGACGATGTACGCCGACAAGCTGCGCCTGCTGGGCTTCGAGGCGGCGGCGGACGAGGTGTTCGGGACGGCCTACTGCTCCGCCGTCTACCTGAAGACCGTCTGCGGGCTGCGGGGGAAAGTCTATCTGATCGGCAGCGACGCCATGCGGCAGGAGCTGGAAGCGGTGGGCATCCAGCAGACCGGCGTGGGACCGGACCACATCTTCGGCAAGCAGGCCGACTGGGCCAACGTGCCGCTGGATCCGGACGTGAAGGCGGTGGTGGTCGGGTTCGATCAACATTTCAGCTACATGAAGCTGAACCGAGCCCTGCAGTACCTGAGCCAGCCGGACTGTCTGTTTGTGGGAACCAACCGGGACACCAGGCTGCCCCTGGAGGGAGGAAAGGCCGTCCCAGGTATCGACCCTTAAAGGGGTCACATTCCCGAAAACATTTCTTTTATAGACGTTTTACACATTTCAGGTGACCATCCGAGAAATAGAGGTTGGTTTCGGGAGCTTGAATTTTGGGATTTTTGTATCCAGCCCTCGGACAAGGGATTTACCAGGTGGATCCTCAAACTCAAACATTATTATGCAGATGCATTCTGTGACATTTTTTGTCTATAATTAAACATAATATTGTACAAGATGTTTTAAATAGGGTAATTTAATGAAGTTTTAAGAATGATGTACTAATTTTTTTTGTTTGTTTCAAACCACAACCCAGCGTCGGAAACAAAATGATTTCTCCGTAAGGCATTCTTAAAACTGCCGTATTTAAATCATCCATCCAGTTTCTATACCTGCATACGCCTATCCCAGCAGTCATAGCATGTGAGGCCACTTCAATCATCATAATACAATAACATGCATTTGGAGGGCGGTATGTATTTTCAGAGGCCCGACGTCCATGCCCAGTCGCCCGTCAGGCCTCTGAAAATGCATACCGCCCTGCGACTGGGCATGGACGTCAGACCTCTGAAAATGCATACCGCCCTCCAAAAGCATGTTATTTGCATTATTATCATTTTACTGAGATACATAACGCATACATAAAAAGTTGGCTCACTTTAACTTTTGTCGTGTCGTCTAGCGCGCGCTGCTCTCCAAATTCGGCAGTGCATCCTCATCAAGCAGGCTGCTGTGGCTGCTCTTCATTGTCGTACTATCCATGAGAAAATCAATCGGAATATCCATATTGGGACCAACACACACTTCTCACCTTTTTATCTTTTTCGCTGCGTACAGTTCTTGGGCTGCACACTATTACATCATTTGTTTACGCACAGCGGGCGGGTATGCCGATACTCGTTCGCTACTGTGGGCAGGTATAGCCAGGTAGCGTCGATGTAAATCTACGCTACCGGTAAGCCTAGCAACGCCTCGGTAAAGTGATAATAATCTCCAATATTACTTTACACCAGGGGTGGGCATCGAGGGCCGAGACACTGCATGTTTTCCATGTAACCAATCACCTCAGCAGGTGGGTTGCTGATGAGCTTCTGCTCTGAACATAAACACCTGGTTGTCAATGAAATCACCTGCTGAGGCGATTGGTTGCACGGAAAACCTGCAGTGTCTCGGCCCTTTATGGCACATGATTGCCCACCCCTGCTTTACACACAGACATATCCTAAAATGCATTAAACTGCTTAAGTGATGTTTCTGAGGTATCTCCGAATGTTTCCAGGTTTTTGGATTATTTTTTGCCAAAAGTTAACCTTTCAAACAAATAAACAGTCGAGACCTTGAAGCACATTTGTGCAGCTTTTGTCGCCATCTATCAGGCAATCTGAGCATTTCAGGGCTTCTGGTACATTTCCAACTTAAAACCTAAAAATTTCAGTGAAAAAGGGATTTATAAATGTCAGAAATGCATCAGCACTTTGACCTCTCAGTATTGATGTATCAAAATTTGGATTTTAAGAGTTTTGCAGTTCTTGATACCAAAGTTTGTCAGAAAGATGTTATTTCTCCTGACAAGCCCAACTTACAGGTGGGGGGAGGGACACAAAAAATAACTCTTAATTTTATGTCTGTGAACAAGTCAATGAGTTTTATTTTCCACATTCATTGGTCAGAATAATTCTGTCTAGGATTTGAATGGAGGATCTTGTGGTCCTCAAACGCCATTGGGGGACCAGGATGCCACGACATCACAGTTCCACTGTAAATGAGTTTTAAGGTGAAAATATTAAAGGGTGATTCTTTAACTACGGGCACTATTGGCCTTGTAAATGTAATTTCCACCACACCATTGCCTTACAATATAAAGCGCCTTGGGGCAACTGTTTGTTGTGATTTGGCGCTATATACATGTGCTCTGATGTCATTGTTTATCTCCATAGAAACTACCCAAACAATCTTTCATACAAACTATTTAAAGGGACATTACAGTGTTGTGGTGGAAATTACGGCAATAGTGTGGGACAAGTACATTTTGTTTAAAAAAAATCACAACAGTTGTATGACATTGAATACCCCAATTATGTTTTGATTATTTTACTGATATTTCATTCAGAGATATTTTAAAACATTAGAAAAAATGTTTTTTTTACCATTCATTTTTATCATTGAAGGTCAAAAGTCTGGGTGTGGGACAAGCACAAAACGGCAATATTTGCATATAATGATGCTGAAAAAAGATGAAAAAGTCACCATAGACTACTAGAACAAATTTCTTAAAACACTTTCCTTGTAAAGATAACTATAAAAGTGTGAAATTTCCCTTTTTATGTTTTTCATACAATATGATCAAAGGACATTATAAGTGCCCGTAGTCTAAGAATCACTCTAAAATGTTCTTTAAGTGGCTGTTGGTATAGGGAGCTAATTGTTTATGAAAAGATCAGCATCATTGAGTTCTACAGTATTGACAGATTCATGTTTTTATATTAAAATAAACTTACTACTAGGGGAGGTGATGGTCTAGTGGTTAAACGTTGGGCTTGAGACCAGAACATCCTCAGTTCAAATCCCAGCCTGACCAGAAAATCACTAAGGGCCCTTGGGCAAGGTCCTTAATCCCCTAGTTGCTCCCGGTGTGTAGTGAGCACCTTGTTTGGCAGCACCCTGACATCAGGGTGAATGTGAGGCATTATTGTAAAGCGCATTGAGCGTCTGATGCAAATGGAAAAGCGTTATATAAATGCAGTCCATTTACCATTTTACTTTCATTGAGACTTTCAGTGTTATTGGAATGCTTCCGTCAGTGGGTATAGTTTATTGTGTAGTTATGTGACACAAATTTAATAAAATACCTGTCGTCTGTTTGAATATGAGGCAACAGGTGACGCCGTTGTTTGCTTCACCTTCCTTCCAGGTACCGGCTCACTGCTGAAGGCTGTTGAGATGACAGCCCAGCGCCATGCCCAAACGGTGGGCAAACCCAACAGCTTCATGTTCGACTGCATTGCTTCCCAGTTCAACGTGGACCCCAAACGCTGTCTGATGATTGGCGACCGCCTCGACACAGACATCATGTTGGGGACTAACTGTGGTTTGAAGACACTCCTCACCCTCACTGGGGTCAGCACTCTGGAGGATGCTGAAGCCCATCAGCAGAGCGGGTGTGCAGAGAGGCAGGGCATGGTGCCTGATTACTATGTGGACAGCATCGCAGACCTCCTTCCTGCTCTGCAGGAATGACGCCATCCAGAATGTAGAGTGGAAGTCAGTATTCTGTAATCATCTGTTTAAATGGACAATCAGATGGAGGGGGGACAAAGCTTTAACTGTAGGGGTGTTCTTACTTTTAAAATAACCTTCATCTTTCACCTCATCGCTGATAAAATTTGCTTATTTCAATGTTGGGACTCGATATCCAAGAACAAAAACTTACTGTGTGTGCATATTTCTGTGTCTGGGGCGGGCGTATTTTAAAGACATGCTGTTTGTGCAATATTTTGAGCAACTAAAAGTCAACACTGAGAAAATGGGTACATATTAACTTAAGAGTTTGGCAACACTGGTGCAGGCTTCCAGTTTCTGGAATTGGACTAAGATGCACTGAACTGTTTTTTTTTTTTTTTTTTTTTTTTTTTTTTTGCTAAAGCTGAATTGAAATTAGTCGATCAACAGAATGCTGCATTTTATTTTAGTGGAGTTCTGCTTTAAGGGGTTTACTGGTTGTATGTTTCTAGTTTTCAGTAGTTGATAAATCCAGTGTAACCAGAGCCATTAAGAGAGTTGTGCCATGGATGGATTACATAGACTTCAGTTGAGTTCCAGGGAGCACTTGGTGGGCAAAGCGTCTGCTGAACTAGTTTCTTGTTTTGATTTCTTCAATGTTTGGGGTTACCACAGCTGTGATCTGGCGTGGATCAGCACATGGACATGTTTTACACTGATGCCCTTCCTGATGCAGCTCCCGGTGAACACATAGACTGGTGTATGGGTGCCATCCAACCACTGCTGGTAAGAGCTAGTTTTGATCTATGGGTGTTTTTGTACGTGGAATGCCAGAGTTCCAAGCCAGAGGGTTCAAGTGGAACACCCTGAAGTCAAAACGCCAAGTTGGACATTCAGACCAAACTCAATTCCAAACTTTGGATTCTGACACAGTTACCGCAGGCATGGTGGCGATCCGGACTCAGCGGTAAATGGAATGCGCCGTTTAAACATCTTGGCCTTTTGAAGTACATCACAAACTATTCTACTGCAACTCTACGGCACTGCTAGCATGTCCTGCTAACTTCCACAATCCATCGGAGATTGATGCGACCGTTTTCCTCAATGACGCGGACTATAACAAAGTATTTAAGTCTGTTTGCTGCACATGCACACGATGACATCACTTCTGGTTTCACCACTTCCTGCTTTGTTTGGGAGGGGGAAGGAAGATGAAAGTCTCGCACAGCAATGTCCAAAAATAATGTGTCCATTTACTTAGTTAAATGTTAAAATAGGATATGAATGATTGTGTAAAGGCTGAGTCAATTAAATATACCTTCAAAGTACTTACAAGCCACGCCCCCACTGTAATAATGCGAGTTAAATCAGCAACAGCGAAAAGAGTTCAGGAATTTGTTTAGAACAGCTGTTACCAAATGATAATGTTAATTACATTGATTATTTTAATATAACTAAGAAGGTATTTTTGGCTGCTTGTCACAAACTAGCGAAATAAACTTGAACCATTTGTTCAAATCAATTAATTGTAAATTGCCTCAGAATTAATGATGGGCTTTTTATTAACCATTAAAAAAGGTTAATCATTAGATGCAGCCTTAATTTTTTTAGATTTCATCTAATGGTGCTACTTTGTACGCTTAAAGGGGAAGTGCAATGCTCACTGATAATATTTTATTAAAATGATCAGCAGAGTGAATTCGGTAAACTGCTCCTTCCACTGGATGAATTGTGTTTAACTCTATTTGGGTTTGGTTACGTGCAGATGACAGATTTTGTTGTTTGCATTATACAGTCACCATAAAGGCACTTGTCTTCGTCTCATGTTTCTGTGGTGCATTTACTCTTTTTAAACTATACATTGTCTTCGGCCTTTGGGAGCAGCATTCCACTGAGCTTCCAGAATCAAACGTTCTAACTCCAGGATGCCAAACATTCTGCTCACGGGGTAATTCAAAGAGCACCTTAACGTGGTCTATCTGATGGTTGTGAGACATTAAAGACGTCAACTTTGTCCTTTGAGGACAGCAATACATGAATATCTGGACAGGAAAGAGAGGCAGGTGGCAGAGAGGTTAGCACTGTTGCCTCATAGTAAGAAGGTCCTGGGATCGCTTGTAGTTTCTCCCACTTTCACAGACATGCAGGTTAAATGAACTGGACACTTTTAAATTGACTGTCAGTGTGAATGTGCTTGACTGTTCATATGTGGCACTGCGATGGACTGGTGACCCCTCCAGGATGTACCTCAGCTCGTACCCAATGACCGCTGGGATTGGCTCCAGCCCCCCAATGACCCTTAATGTGAATAAGCACGTATAGAAAATGGATGGATGGACAACTTAAATCACTGACCTCTAGGATCTCAAAACAGACAAATGGAGTGAACACTTGCACACACAGGCAGTCATATAGTAGAAGTTGTATATAGGTCCAGAGGACCTTTGTGCCGGTGCTTTTCCCCAGAGACCAAATAATGAAGTAGACAGAAGTCCATGGACGGGATGTCAGCCTATCACGTTAATTTCCCAGTAGTGCAGCAGATAAGTGAATATTTACTGAGGGATCCTTCAAATGGTGATGCAAGCACCAAATTTTAAAAATGCTGGGTACCCACATGAATGTTCAATAGGCGGCCAAGAAGGGGTCAATTGAAGTATTACACAGGGGTCAAAATTTAAAAATGCTCCAATCATATTGAAAGGTATTCCATATTATTTGATCTGAATGAATGTTCCGGAGTTATGGGGTAAAAACAGCAAGAACAGTGACAAAAGTCAATTCCAATTTGTACAGGGGTCAAAAGTTAAAGTTGCTCCAATTTTGGTAAAAAGTGATGCAAATTATTAGCTGGGTGAATACGGTTTTAAAAAGGAATAGTTTGCATCATGTATCATGCTTAGTTATCATGTTACAGGGTAGCATATGTCACGTCATAAAATCCAATGGATGCTGATATTGTTTAACCTTTACTTTGCAAACCAAGCACGCAACACAGTCAAAACTATTCCATTTATTAATCCCATTAGCTCAACCAGTAATTTGCACCACTTTTTAACCAAAATTGGAGCAACTTTAACTTTTGACCCCTGTACAAACTGAAATTGACCTTTCTCAGTGTTCTTGCTGTTTTTACCCCATAACTCCAGACCATTCATTCAGATAGTCCAAACTATACCTTTTTGGAATCTTTATGATCAGACAAATAATATGGAATACCTTTCAATATGATTGGAGCATTTTTAAATTTTGACCTCTGTGTAATACTTCAATTGACCCCTTCTTGGCCGCCTATTGAAAGTTCACGTGGGTACCCAGCATTTTTAAAAGAGTAATGTCTAAGGAGTATGTGTGCCAAATTTGGTGCTTGCATCACCATTTGAAGCATTTTTTCAGTTATCCGCTGCACTACAGGCCAAGCCGGACACATTTGGAGCTGGGTGGACTGCAACAATGCAGATGAAGTGTCTTGTTCAAGGACACAGACAGGAAGCATGACTGGGAACTGAACCCATAGTCCAACAACTATCCCCCTGAATTACCTGCTGAGCAACACTCATAAAGCTGGTTACTGAAATACTGGGAAGTTCTAAAAGGAACATGCATGACAGCCTCAAAATTCTATCAACTCTTCCACACCCAAAAGAAAACACCCGCACGAAGTTCTGTCAAAATCTGTCAGTCTTTGAGTTATGTCCACGTACGGCGCGGCAGGGTCAATCACATGAACACTGCACCTATCTGATGGCATCTGCACCATGTTTGGACCTGAGCCCTGCTGTGCAGCAGCTGACACCAACACCAACCCCGAGGGACCTGAGCCCTGCAACCGTGTGACCATTCCTTCTATTCCGTGAATGGAGATCTGGATGTGCTGAACTCAGCTCCGATGTGTGCTGTCCTCCGGTGAAAGACAGCAGCAGGTATTCCTTTTCGGGATTGAAATCTATGAATGCTGGTCCGATGATCACCTGCAGTGACCTGTTTCACATCGCGCCCTGAGGAGACGATGGGGAAAGAAGGTAAATGACGCATCCTGTAAGCTGCACTCACGGAGTCAGTGTCTTTGTAGCCAAATTCTGTTTAAAGTCACCTTGGTTTGTCATCGTTTGGATGCGACAACTCAGAAGCACGTATCACCTCACAGGTGAGGACAGAGGCTTCCCGAGCTGCACCCTCCAGACTTCTTTGTCCATTGTTTGGTTTGAGGTTGGCGGCCAATTGCTGTCGTGTGTAGGGGGTGGGTGGAAGATGGAGAATACTGATAAAGACACATAGCAGAGACCAATTTAAAAAAAATGGCGAGTTTGGCACAACAGAATGAACTTTATCATTTTGGGAAAGAAGCAGATAGGCCACAGGAGGAAGTGGGAGGGATGGAACCACAAGGGGAGGAGGGGAGGTCTGAGGGTCTGCGGGGGACCAAGAGGAGCCGGGCAGGCGAAGCGAGTCACAGGCAGCGCTGGTCATGACCACATCTCCATGACGATAGCTGTCAGAAGAGAGCAGACTGAGTGAGGAGCCGCCAAGGGACACAGGATGGTGAAGTGTTGGAAACCTTCAGAAAACAGTTTGGGGGAAGCAGCGTGTACAGTAAGATGATTTTTTTGTTTAATATTTATTTCACGAGCTGATGAACGAGATTTCATTCCTTCGCAGATGAAGCCACAGTTGCATTGAAATGAACTGAAATCTGCTTTATTTTAGGTTTTTTTTTTTTTTTTTTTTTTTTTGGCTGGCGACTACGATTGAGGGTTCCGTTGTTATGCTAACACTTTTTCAGGATGGGGGTCCAACTGTGTCGCATCACTTCCCGCACAAGGCATTCTGGGTCGGCCTCTCTGCCTCTTTGCTGCTGGTGGTCATCGCGCTCGCTTTGACGGGTCACTTCATGCTGCCGCGACCCCGCTCTCAGGTGCGACACGCCTCATTCCCTCCGTCACCCCGTGACAGCAGGATGTTTCTCACCGTCATTTGGTATGTGTGTGTGCAGTCTTTACAGGTCATCAGAATCACGGCTCTGGATCAGGCCGGCACGCTCATCAACCAGTCAGCCATTGTAGACGAGCAAAACGACCTGGTGACCTTTTTCGTTTCTTCAGTGTCCAATCAGACGTCTAGGGTGCTCTTTGACATCAAACATGTATGTGCAGGTGATTCGAACCACACGCGATGGCTGATCTTTCTGTGCTCGCAAACGGCGTAGATGGAAAGTGGCGGCTGATGGGAACTGTGTTTGTGTTCTTCAGGGTTTGATATGTTACAAACCAGTCCAGCAGGAGAGCTGCTTCCTGCAGACGATGGACAAGTCCGACTACGAAAACGTGCGCTCCCTCCGTCGCGAGTCCACACACGAGGTAACAGGCATTCCAACACGTGAGAACACAAAAAGGATATGCCGGGGTTGCTCTTTTAGCTCAGCCTTGCTAATGTGTGACCTGGCAGTTGTCGTGTGATTCATTGCCTTCAGTGCACTGGTCTTGGCTAGTTGCTGTAGCTTTTGTGTGCGACTTCCTCAAAGAAAGGTGCCAGCAGTGAAGCATGCCGCCTTACAGTCTCCTTCCCTAGCTCGCTTGCTCCCTTATTCTCCTCCACGGATGAATTCCGCGTAACATCCGATCTTTCCAGCCCCCTCTCCGTACCGGGGATCTTCTTACAGGTGCTGCTCGCCCAAGCACTGCGGCGGGCACAATGAGCGCTCTGTGCGAGTGCTTTTAAGCTTTTAGAACTCCTCTGTTAGATTAAAATACAACCTGACCTATTGGTGACTCACCAGCAAAGGTTGTGGGTGTATCTGCCGGGTGACAGGGCGGATATCGATGTCCATACTCTTAAACTGTACCTTCTGTTTTCCGTTTGTGTGGAGTCTTAATAGTGACCTAACAATTTGACCAGATAAAAGATGGTGGCTGTGGTTCAATGGAGACCAAAGATCATGTAACCTGAGAGGAGTTTGGTCTACCTTACTAGAGTTTTTTTTTTTTTTGCACAATACTCCATTTCCACACATCAAAATTAGCTGCTGGGTCTCCGGAGTGTTTGGAGACAAGGGTCCTCTCATGGTGTCACATATCTCATACACATCCTCGGTATTCAATCCTCGATTGTGGTCATTTAAAATTTGATACGTGGGATTGGCCCTCATGGATGGAGACGGGATGTGGTTTGTCCCTCTTCTCACGGGCACAAAAGGCCTTTTTGGTTTCTTTAAAGTGTTACAAGGAGAAAAGCTCTCCAAATGGTTCACTATCAGCACAAATCAAAAGGTGTAAGTGGTGTCATTACATGCAGCCTTTGTGTCAAATAAACAACCTTGTTGACCTCATCGATTAAGATACTAGTCTAATAGCTGCTCAGATTTCATTTTCACTACTTTTTCTTCTGAATAATTAATCCATATTCCCCTGTTACATTTACTAAACAGGATTTCTCACGCTTATTAACACTGCATGTCAGGATTTCCAGTGCTTCTTGTCAGTTTGCTATTATGATCTCTCCCACCCCCAATACTGTCCTCAGCAAAGCCAGTTCCAGCTCTCTGGGAATGACACACTGCGGCAGACGGAGTTCCTTGGGGTGCTGGCAGATAGTCAGGTGGATGTGTCCACTCTGGAGGAGCCCATGCAGGCACTGTGTCAGGACAGGTCCATCCGCTGGACCAGGAGGGTGGACGGTGAGAAGAGCTACACTCGTGTTCAACATGACTAATGCCGACCTCACCGGTCAACATTAGAACTGAGCTAACAACATCAAATGATCTATTTAATGCAGCCTGTGTGTGTATCCAGAGCTACTATGCTAACAAGCAACATAACAGTTTTTCCCTTAATGTGTTGTAGTGTTAATTTTTTCACCTGTTTTTTTTTTTAATTTCGTCTTGTATTAAATGCCCTTTTTAGTTTTAGTCAGTCACATACCTTTTTTTAAGTCGGGTTTTAATCGACTAAAAGTCTGGTTATTTTGGTAAAGATAAGACTTTGATAAAAACCAATTAGATTAATTATCATTTCAGTCACTATAGTGCTTCACACACCTGAAACAAATGTTATACAGTAATTACGTGACAAAATTCACTTATTGAACGATTAAAGGTTTGTGGTGTTTCCCCAATATTTTAAATCCACAAGGCTTCCTGCCAGATACAATTAGACATTCGATTTTCTTGTCAGTCTCACGATATTTAAAACTAGTGTTGCCTGTGGGGATCCATGGGCTCTAGATTGGGTAGTGTTTCTAAAATAGGTAGCTGACATTTTTCAAAGGTGGTTTAATTGGTTTCAGTGTGGATGGTTTCCGGTTCAAATCCCACCCCTGCCACATTTCTCCATGTAAAGTGGAGTTGTGTCAGGAAGGGCATCTAGTGTAAAACTTCTACCAAATCAATGTGCAGATCCACACTGGATCCTCTGTCGTGACCCAGAGTTAAAACAAGGGAGTAGCTGAAGGGACTTACTATATCAAGCCTCTTCCACATCTGTTTACTCCATGTAGTTTTGTGTTGTAGCCACAAGGTGGCAGCAGTAGTACAGCAAATATAGCCATTTGCCTGGGTGGCTGCAGCAACATTCGAAATGCAATTAAGTGCTTGTACACAAAAAGATTTTATTTCACACAAAGCATTTTAGTTGCGTTTTTTGGTCATCAATAATATGTTAATTTAGTCTTCGTCAGTGATTTAGAACATTGGTGCCGTCTCGTCATCATATGGTCTTAGTCATGAAATAAAAGGTCATTGATTCCTGTTAATTCTAGAATAGAATTTAAAATTCTTCTTCTTACTTATAAGGTTTTGAATAATCAGGTCCCATCTTATCTTAGGGACCTCATAGTACCATATCACCCCAATAGAGCGCTTCGCTCTCAGACTGCAGTCTTACTTGTAGTTCCTAGGGTTTGTAAGAGTAGAATGGGAGGCAGGTTCTGCTGGAGGTTTCTTCCTGTTAAAAGGGAGTTTTTCCTTCCCACTGTCGCCAAGTGCTTGCTCACAGGGGGTCGTTTTGACCGTTGGGGTTTTTTCCGTAATTATTGTATGGCTTTGCCTTACAATATAAAGTGCCTTGGGGCAACTGTTTGTTGTGATTTGGCACTATATAAATAAAATTGATTTGAATTGATTGGATTGATGAAAGTAACACCAACGCATTGATCCACTCTTTTCCATTTACATCATCCCAAACTACCGAATCGGCCTAATTTAATTTAGATTATATAGCGCCAAATCACAACAAAGTTGCCTCAAGGTGCTTCACACAAGTAAGGTCGAACATTACCAACCCCCAGAGCAAGCACACGTGACAGTGGTAAGGAAAAACTCCTGATGATTTGAGGAAGAAACCTCAAGCAGATCAGACTCAAAGGGGTGACCCTCTGCTTGGGCCAGAGACACAGTCAGTAAACAACTATAAACCAACTTAATCCTCCCCCTCCCAGCTGTTCTATACTTTGCTGTATGGTGAAACCGTCTGATAAGACCCATGATTAAGTTGTGCACATATCATCCATCACAGAACCTACTGTGGACAAACTGTATCTGCATGAATTACCAACCAATTCCCATTTAAGTCAAAATGGGAGCCTTGCTACTGTCAAGACATGAAGTTTGTAAAATATGTAAAAAGATTATAATTTTGCCTGGGCTGAAGAGGATTAAATTATTCACTGTTGAGTCATTGAAAAGTCAAAATTCTATGGTTTCAGCTTCTTAAATGTATTTTCTGGTTTCTTTACGCTGTAGTTTCATTCCTCTCTGACAGTAAACTGAATTCATTTGGATTTTACAGAAGAGACGACGTGAGGACGTCAGCACAGGCTCTGGAAACTACGGACAGACATTTATCACAATTTCAAACATCTTGTGGCCCAAACAACTAATCAATTATTGGAGAAGATAAACAAAAGATTAATCAGTAATTAAATTAACTGTTTGTTGTAGAACTTTTGAGCTGTAAACACAAAGATTTTTGACCAATTGCAGGCTGTGGCTGCTGCGTAAAGTTGACTTAACGACTATTAGATCGTGTTTTCAGTGTCTCTCTCTCTCTCTTTTTCCTCTGTCTTAGGACCAGGGAGGCAGAGGCTGGTCTACTTCTGCATCGACATCTGCTTTCCCAGCAACATCTGTGTGTCTGTGTGTTTCTACTACCTGCCAGAGTGACCGTGTGCATTTTATTCCTCCCCTCCCAGCAAAGATCAGGGAAACAAAGCGGTCTTTTTTAGCTCCGTCTACACGCACGCGCACACACAGAACAAAAACCAGCTTTGACTTTGCCATACAGCTGCCAGTAAACCAGTGACCAGCCCAGTGACCAGCCAAGACTTCCACTAAATCACTTTCTTTTTCAATCCTTCCGACAGAGGAGAGAGGGAGACAGGCTGTCACTGTTATCGCCAAAGTCCCGTCGTCGCTCTCTTCATGTTTAATACTGTCTCTGGTGGCACACTTCAGAGACCACAAACACCCAGCGTCTTTTTGTGTGTGGCTTTAAGCGCATTTTCTGTAACTTAACGCCACATTGTGTAACCGCTCCTGTTTTAATCTGAGTGAATTGACCTGTCCAATAAAAGTCTGGTGTGTATTTATTTATTATTTTTGCTCAATCCTGCCTCATTAAACACAAAAAGGGTCTCAAGAGAATGACGGCGTTGGACAGAACTTCTTCAGTACTGAATTATCCTCCTCTCCATAATTTACTCTTAAAACTCTTCCCAAATCTTCAAATACACAAAAAAAACAAACTCAAGAACACATTTTACACATAAAATGCACTGACCGTCCTGCTCTTTTGTGGTGATACCAGATGGTCATGAAACGGCACCACAGACTGTTGATTGACTCCATTATGCAGGGCGGAAAAGCATCATGGGATTTTTCCAGTTGTCCAAGTTACGAAACTTCCCAGTATGTCTTTCAACAAACCTAATCATATTTAATGCTGTAATCAGCCACGTACTGAACTCGGAAAGATTCAAGTCTAGTTCCCGTCCAAGTGTGCTGCAGAAATTTTGCTGACACGAACACAGACAGGAAGCCATCATTTAAACGACACGATGAGGCCAGAAAAATGAAATACAACCCCTGGCAAAAATTATGGAATCACCGGCCTCGGAGGATGTTCATTCAGTTATTTAATTTTGTAGAAAAAAGCAGATCACAGACATAACACAAAACTAAACTCATTTCAAATGGCAACTTTCTGGCTTTAAGAAACACTATAAGAAATCAGGAAAAATAATTGTGGCAGTCAGTAACGGTTACTTTTTAGACCAAGCAGAGGGAAAAAAATATGGACTCACTCAATTCTGAGGAATAAATTATGGAATCACCTTGTAAATTTTCATCCCCAAAACTAACACCTGCATCAAATCAGATCTGCTCGTTAGTCTGCATCTAAAAAGGAGTGATCACACCTTGGAGAGCTGTTGCACCAAGCGGACTGACATGAATCATGGCTCCAACACGAGAGATGTCAACTGAAACAAAGGAGAAGATTATCAAACTCTTAAAAGAGGGTAAATCATCACACAATGTTGCAAAAGATGTTGGTTGTTCACAGTCAGCTGTGTCTAAACTCTGGACCAAATACAAAACATGGGAAAGTTGTTAAAGGCAAACATACTGGTAGACCAAGGAAGACATCAAAGCGTCAAAACAAAAAACTTAAAGCAATATGTCTCAAAAATCAAAAATGCACAACAAAACAAATGAGGAACGAACGGGAGGAAACTGGAGTCAACGTCTGTGACCGAACTGTAAGAAACCGCCTAAAGGAAATGGGATTTACGTACAGAAAAGCTAAACGAAAGCCATCATTAACACCTAAACAGCAAAAAACAAGGTTACAATGGGCTAAGGAAAAGCAATCGTGGACTGTGGATGACTGGATGAAAGTCATATTCAGTGATGAATCTCGAATCTGCACTGGGCAAGGTGATGATGCTGGAACTTTTGTTTGGTGCCGTTCCAATGAGATTTATAAAGATGGCTGCCTGAAGAGAACATGTAAATTTCCACAGTCATTGATGATATGGGGCTGCATGTCAGGTAAAGGCACTGGGGAGATGGCTGTCATTACATCATCAATAAATGCACAAGTTTACGTTGATATTTTGGACACTTTTCTTATCCCATCAACTGAAAGGATGTTTGGGGATGATGAAATCATTTTTCAAGATGATAATGCATCTTGCCATAGAGCAAAAACTGTGAAAACATTCCTTGCAAAAAGACACATAGGGTCAATGTCATGGCCTGCAAACAGTCCGGATCTTAATCCAATTGAAAATCTTTGGTGGAAGTTGAAGAAAATGGTCCATGACAAGGCTCCAACCTGCAAAGCTGATCTGGCAACAGCAATCAGAGAAAATTGGAGCCAGATTGATGAAGAGTACTGTTTGTCACTCATTAAGTCCATGCCTCAGAGACTACAAGCTGTTATAAAAGCCAGAGGTGGTGCAACAAAATACTAGTGATGTGTTGGAGCGTTCTTTTGTTTTCATGATTCCATAAGTTTTTCCTCAGAATTGAGTGATTCCATATTTTTTTCCCTCTGCTTGGTCTAAGAAAGCAACCGTTACTGACTGCCACAATTTTTCATGATTTCTTATAGTGTTTCTTAAAGCCAGAAAGTTGCCATTTGAAATGACTTTAGTTTTGTGTCATGTCTGTGATCTGCTTTTTTCTACAAAATGAAACAATTGAATGAACATCCTCCGAGGCCGGTGATTCCATAATTTTTGCCAGGGGTTGTATATCAATTTCCATATCAGGAACAGATCAGTTTTGAATGTTCAATACCACAGGATTTCTGATCTGAACCTTCCACCATGTGATTTATCTTCATTTCTGTTCAGTTGGAACAGCTTTAAAACACTGTGAACCTGTTTCTAGTCGGGCAGCAAACCAACAATAATTTTGCAGTTTGTGATAAAGCATGAAATTTGGCACACATAAAAGCAGCAAAAACTGATACACAGTTTTGTTCTAATTCACCAACAAACCGATGGCCATAAACTCCAAAGGCAACACATTATGTGGACAGAGAAGCTGAAACATGTAACTTTTGAAATAGTTTTCTGGAAATCTAAACCTTCTGAAAACCCTCATTGTCTGGATTTTGATTCAATGCCATGAAGTAGTAAAAAGGGGAGCTTTGCCTGTAGAACCATTCTGTGAAAGCACTTTGTGCACGTGTTTGAATACAACAGAGTATCTCTACTGTACGGCACATTTATGAACAGAACCTTTAGTCATTCAGGATCCATCTTACAGCTTCACACATTTCTGAGAAGAAAGGTCTCAATGTTCTCTCTACAGAGAGATACAGATATTGATTTCACAAGTAGTTTTTACACACTGGTGTTGATCCAGAACTCTGTATTTTTTAGAAGCTTGAAGGATGAGAATCAATATCATGTGAGATGAAGTTGGAGCGGTTACGTCATTTCAAAGTGTTTGCCGTGGACCTTTTTTCTCCTTGCTGTTTGGTTAAATGCTTTTAAGAGTCTGACCTTAAATGCAGCTGTACGTGTATTTTTGGAACCGCTGAGCTTCACCTTCCACTTTTAGCTTTCCTCGTTCCGTTGCATCTTCTTGGAATCGAGTGTCTCTCACGTCCTCCAGAATGTCCATCGTGTGCTGTGGCGTTTGTGGCGACTGTCCACCATTTCAGCCCAGCACACTGTCGTTGAAGGCCAGACACACCACTGCCTTCTGGTGGCCGCTGTATTCCCGCTTAATCTCGCCGGTGTCCACACACCACAGACGAGCCAGATTATCCGACGATGCTGTGGATGAAACAAGAGTCACAGCCTGAAGTTCTTCTTCATTTTTACAAAAGCTTATAAGAATTTTTTCAACTCGTCTCTGAAAATGTCAGCTCAGGCGGTGCTGCAACATTCCAAAAAGCGCTACTTGATATCACTGCTTTTCCCAGACTGGGAATAGTGTTTGTGGATGAATAATCATAATCTTTTATTGCCAATATCTCCTAAATTCACCTTTTATGGAAACAGTTTCATTGAAATGCAGCCAGCAGATACAACAAATCTCTGGGACACAATTTCCCAGCATGCTTTGACAGTCAAGCGGTACAGCTACACTACATATGCCGAAGTTATCATCAGTCAGCCGAAATGTGGTCAACCTTAAAATGCAGGTAAAAGTGCAAAAGACAAAACAACAACAAAAGAAACACCAAAAACAGAGACACAGCAATGGACAGAACCAATAACCAAAGGCCACCAGATAACAAGAAGAACTATGGATAATATCTGGACATCTTTCACATGACTATTTTATTGTATATCTGCCAGGCGGGGCTGTTCCACAGAGCACAGAGTTCCACAGAATTCCTGCCCGTTTAATCCCGAATAGTAAATTGGGGGTCGCTTTGAAGCATCACAGTAACTTCTTGATCCATCAATCTTTGTCATTCCTGAAAAAACTTGGTATACGTAGGTGTTACAACCGTCATCGGCACCTGATTTGAAATTGGGGGCCAATTTTCAAACCGTTCAAAAATTTCATCCAGATTCCCAAAATCATCAATAGTGCATGACTTCCGGGTGTTCACAGTCTTAACATCTGAAGAACGTCAATCATGTTTGAACGTCTTTAAATGGTATTCCTAGTGAGCACGGCTTGAAACGTCTTTGACTGTGCTCCATCAGGGCAAAAATTTGAAGCCAAAGCAGCGTTTGTTGTGGTTCCGGCTGAGGGTGCAGCGCCTTACTTTTGTTTTCGGGCAGGTTGCCAGATTTGCACTCTATAAGCCAGTCAGTTGCCAGATTGGTACTTTATAAAGCAGCCTGCCAGGAGACAAGCCGGATTAAGCAGTTTCATCCCATTTTTTGCACTTTTTTGGATCGTGGGCATTTGTAGTAGAACGGTGCGCTGTGGAATAGCGGTGTAAGTGCTGTGGTATAAACATAATTTCCACCAAAAAGCCAACAGACTAAGGGTGTAACGAATGATACATAATTACTGTTCACGTGAATTATGTAGAAAACTAACTGTTAGTGAATGTTTCAACTTTAAAGAAAAATTACTCTCAAGTGTAAATTGTCCTTGATGCTATCTGTTTCCTGTTTGCATATTTTATCAATCATTTCTGAAAATACATTTTAAAATTATTCAACGTCACAATATACTTATTTATGATCTTAGCATGAAAGATAGGTCTGCTGACACTGGTTTTGAGTAGAACCCATCTGCACTGACCAGTGACAATATATTGAGAATCTCCAGAAAAGGCGCAGTCCCACATCCAGCCTCTGGAGGTCTCCCCGGGATTGTTGCTCTTGATGCTCAGCTCCGTCATAAGTGAAAAATTAGAAGTCCTCCAGATTTTGCAGGTCTGGTCTGCTGAGCATGTGGCCAAAAGACTACACATATAAAAACAAAAGGAGGGTGAGGGTTCATCATGAGAATCAGAACTACCACAGTCCAAACATGTGCACACGAGGCTAACGTTAATGTCCCATCTCTCATGATAAGCTAGGACAAGCTCCAACGTCCTCCGTGACCGCAAACTGGGCACACGAAGGAAAAAGGAGGATGGAAAGATTCTATGAAGAATCGTTTGATGCAGAGGAGTGAGAAGCTCACGTGGAATCGGGGCTGAACTTGCAGCGGAGGGCGTAACGTTTGTGAGCAGGGATCTTCGTTTTAGGGATGAACTGAGTCACTTCATCTCCGAGGCCTCTCGCGAGGTTCCACACGTAACAGTTCCCCTGATAAAACAAAGAGGTGGGTTTATTTGCATATTTGCAAACAGATTTGGACAAATATGTTCTTTTCTGTGACTGTTTAGGCGCTAACCGAGCTGTTCACTGCAGCCATGTAGCTAGCATCTGGATCAATGTGAACAGCATTGACTGAGACCTCGGGCTCAGGGATCAGCTGTTCATTGTGGTCTGTCTTCAGATCCCAGGCATGAATTACTCCACTCTGGTCTCCCACTATCAGCTCTGCCTGAAAAGCATACACCCCTGAAGGTTCATAGACACGTTGCTCCACAACCTGAATCCTTTTATAAGTAAGCGTCAGTCTTATTTTTAACATTTGCGTCACTTTTCAGTCAGTCGTGTGAATGGCTCACCTGGTTGGGATGCAGGCACACGCAATTGATGGGAGCATTGACCTGGAAGATCCTCTGACATTGCAGATTTCTTGATCTACAGAAGAATCGGGATTGTTCAGACACAGGATTTGTTACAGGACAGTAACCGTGACCTCTTATACCTTAGGTCCCAGATTCGAGCCATGCAGTCCTCTCCTCCGGTGTACATCCAGCGTCCATCTTCATGGAAGCCCACTGAGGTGATGTTTTTGCTAACACCATCATAGTTGATCACTGGGTTGGGATTGTTGGAGTTTAGGTCATACATGCGGATGTGCTGATAACCTAAAAAACGCAGTGAAAGCCTTCAACAAACTTCAAACATAGTACCGTTAAATTTAATCATCCCAGCTGTGCGTGTGATGCCAGCCAACCTGCAGCTGCAATCATGCTCCTGTCAGGCGTGACCTCCAGAGAGTTTACTTGCTGGGTACAAATGTAAAGAAAATCAACTGCTTGCGTCGCATTTACATGGCGACGTGACAGACAGCACAGGTGGTAATAACATCCCTCTGCTGAGGGGTAATGACTTATTTTCACGTCTCTCAGACACGTGTGTCTACAACTTATATCACAGAAGACTAAAACAAACTGTTTGAGGCTTAAAGTTTACTGTAAGGATGTTTAACAAAGTCACAAAAATCATTAAAAAGGTTCATAAAAACCGATTATATTACAACATGATCACCTTTAACAAATTTATGAATTAGCAAATAAAGGATTCCATCCATCTATTTTCTATACCTGCTTACTCTAATTAAGGGTCATGGGGGGCTGGAGCCTATTCCAGCAGTCATGGGGCGTGAGGCAGGGTATACCCTGGACAGGGCACCAATCTATCGCAGGGCCACATACAGACAAACAAACACATTCACACCCCCACGAACACCTACAGACAATTTAAAGTTTTTAAATTCATAATAAAGCATGAGGGGGGAGGGTCAATCAGCAGAAAATAACAGGTACACTGAGGATACAGAGTCCTGGTGCTGGACTGTCCTGGTGCAGATCCCGCTGTGGGCCTGCCAGAAACGGACAGTGTGGTCGTATCCGGCCGTGGCCAGAATCACCGGGTCACTGCCCACAGTGCCCTGGTTCACATTCATGCTGGATACTCGGTGTAAACCTGCATGCAAAATGGAAAGAGCTGCAACTCAACTGATACATTAAAAAATAAAAATAATAACATTTTACACACACACACACACACACACACACACACACACACACACACACACACACACACACACACACACACACACACACACACACACACCCCTGACCAGATATAGTGAAAGAAAAAAAAAAAAAACCCCAACACATTTTACACAATTATTAGCACTTTGGATACTTTTCAGTAAATCATCACTTTGACACCCACTGCCTAAAACTAATCACTTGTTTCAGCCAATCGTAGCTAAACTAGCTATACAGTCTTGATTTGTATAATGTAAAAATAAAAATAAAATAGTGTAACACAAAAAGCGACAAATGCACGTTTCCACTGTCGACTATAAATTCACGTAAGTCCACATTACGCGGTATTTTTACTGTAATGCCAACAACTAACGCGCTGTGACATGAGTAATAAAACGTTTAAAATATATGTAACAAAGATCACCTCACCTTTACGTTGACGATAAATCGGTACGCCTCCGTCACACGTCCGCCAGCAACAAACTCCCGCCGTTTCAAACGTTCCGCAGTGAAAACCAGTGCCCTACCGCCATCTAGTGGCCGCCCTTCCGTTTACACGACTGTGACGTTTGTCGTTCTCACAGTCGGTCTCATTCTTTTCATGTTCAGATTTTGGATCATTTCGATGATTAACGGATTATTCTAGTCCGTGTCGGGTTTAGATCAGGATGAAGGATGAAATGTGGTGAAAGACTTTTCACTGAAGACCTCCAGACAAAACAGCAGACAGGAGACAGGACTCTTAAATTCAATCTGACAATTACACTATCAATCATCAATCAATCAATTTTATTTATATAGCGCCAAATCACAACAAACAGTTGCCCCAAGGCGCCTTATATTGTAAGGCAAGGCCATACAATAATTACGTAAAAACCCCAACGGTCAAAACGACCCCCTGTGAACAAGCACTTGGCGACAGTGGGAAGGAAAAACTCCCTTTTAACAGGAAGAAACCTCCAGCAGAACCAGGCTCAGGGAGGGGCAGTCTTCTGCTGGGACTGGTTGGGGCTGAGGGAGAGAACCAGGAAAAAGACATGCTGTGGAGGGGAGCAGAGATCAATCACTAATGATTAAATGCAGAGTGGTGCATACAGAGCAAAAAGAGAAAGAAACACTCAGTGCATCATGGGAACCCCCCAGCAGTCTAAGTCTATAGCAGCATAACTAAGGGATGGTTCAGGGTCACCTGATCCAGCCCTAACTATAAGCTTTAGCAAAAAGGAAAGTTTTAAGCCTAATCTTAAAAGTAGAGAGGGTGTCTGTCTCCCTGATCTGAATTGGGAGCTGGTTCCACAGGAGAGGAACCTGAAAGCTGAAGGCTCTGCCTAAGATAAGATGGGACCTGATTATTCAAAACCTTATAAGTAAGAAGAATTTTAAATTCTATTCTAGAATTAACAGGAAGCCAATGAAGAGAGGCCAATATGGGTGAGATATGCTCTCTCCTTCTAGTCCCTGTTAGCACTCTAGCTGCAGCATTTTGAATTAACTGAAGGCTTTTCAGGGAACTTTTAGGACAACCTGATAATAATGAATTACAATAGTCCAGCCTAGAGGAAATAAATGCATGAATTAGTTTTTCAGCATCACTCTGAGACAAGACCTTTCTAATTTTAGAGATATTGCGTAAATGCAAAAAAGCAGTCCTACATATTTGTTTAATATGCGCTTTGAATGACATATCCTGATCAAAAATTACTCCAAGATTTCTCACAGTATTACTAGAGGTCAGGGTAATGCCATCCAGAGGAAGGATCTGGTTAGACACCATGTTTCTAAGATTTGTGGGGCCAAGTACAATAACTTCAGTTTTATCTGAGTTTAAAAGCAGGAAATTAGAGGTCATCCATGTCTTTATGTCTGTAAGACAATCCTGCAGTTTAGCTAATTGGTGTGTGTCCTCTGGCTTCATGGATAGGTAAAGCTGGGTATCATCTGCGTAACAATGAAAATTTAAGCAATGCCGTCTAATAATACTGCCTAAGGGAAGCATGTATAAAGTGAATAAAATTGGTCCTAGCACAGAACCTTGTGGAACTCCATAATTAACCTTAGTCTGTGAAGAAGATTCCCCATTTACATGAACAAATTGTAATCTATTAGATAAATATGATTCAAACCACCGCAGCGCAGTGCCTTTAATACCTATGGCATGCTCTAATCTCTGTAATAAAATTTTATGGTCAACAGTATCAAAAGCAGCACTGAGGTCTAACAGAACAAGCACAGAGATGAGTCCACTGTCCGAGGCCATAAGAAGATCATTTGTAACCTTCACTAATGCTGTTTCTGTACTATGATGAATTCTAAAACCTGACTGAAACTCTTCAAATAGACCATTCCTCTGCAGATGATCAGTTAGTTGTTTTACAACTACCCTTTCAAGAATTTCTGAGAGAAAAGGAAGGTTGGAGATTGGCCTATAATTAGCTAAGATAGCTGGGTCAAGTGATGGCTTTTTAAGTAATGGTTTAATTACTGCCACCTTAAAAGCCTGTGGTACATAGCCAACTAATAAAGATAGATTGATCATATTTAAGATCGAAGCATTAAATAATGGTAGGGCTTCCTTGAGCAGCCTGGTAGGAATGGGGTCTAATAGACATGTTGATGGTTTGGATGAAGTAACTAATGAAAATAACTCAGACAGAACAATCTGAGAGAAAGAGTCTAACCAAATACCGGCATCACTGAAAGCAGCCAAAGATAACGATACATCTTTGGGATGGTTATGAGTAATTTTTTCTCTAATAGTTAAAATTTTATTAGCAAAGAAAGTCACTTCCAGGCTAAGTGAAGATCTTCTAAATTAGTGAGACGCCATTTCCTCTCCAACTTACGGGTTATCTGCTTTAAGCTGCGAGTTTGTGAGTTATACCACGGAGTCAGACACTTCTGATTTAAAGCTAGTCCAATAGTCCATCAGAGTAAATGTAAATGTTATTAAGAAATGATCAGACAGAAGGGAGTTTTCAGGGAATACTGTTAAGTCTTCAATTTCCATACCATAAGTCAGAACAAGATCTAAGATATGATTAAAGTGGTGGGTGGACTCATTTACATTTTGAGCAAAGCCAATAGAGTCTAATAATAGATTAAATGCAGTGTTGAGGCTGTCATTCTCAGCATCTGTGTGGATGTTAAAATCGCCCACTATAATTATCTTATCTGAGCTAAGCACTAAGTCAGACAAAAGTTCTGAAAATTCACAGAGAAACTCACAGTAACGACCAGGTGGACGATAGATAATAACAAATAAAACTGGTTTTTGGGACTTCCAATTTGGATGGACAAGACTAAGAGTCAAGCTTTCAAATGAATTAAAGCTCTGTCTGGGTTTTTGATTAATTAATAAGCTGGAATGGAAGATTGCTGCTAATCCTCCGCCTCGGCCCGTGCTACGAGCATTCTGACAGTTAGTGTGACTCGGGGGTGTTGACTCATTTAAACTAACATATTCATCCTGCTGTAACCAGGTTTCTGTAAGGCAGAATAAATCAATATGTTGATCAATTATTATATCATTTACCAACAGGGACTTAGAAGAGAGAGACCTAATGTTTAATAGACCACATTTAACTGTTTTAGTCTGTGGTGCAGTTGAAGGTGCTATATTATTTTTCTTTTTGAATTTTTATGCTTAAATAGATTTTTGCTGGTTATTGGTGGTCTGGGAGCAGGCACCGTCTCTACGGGGATGGGGTAATGAGGGGATGGCAGGGGGAGAGAAGCTGCAGAGAGGTGTGTAAGACTACACCTCTGCTTCCTGGTCCCAACCCTGGATAGTCACGGTTTGGAGGATTTAAGAAAATTGGCCAGATTTCTAGAAATGAGAGCTGCTCCATCCAAAGTGGGATGGATGCCGTCTCTCCTAACAAGACCAGGTTTTCCCCAGAAGCTTTGCCAATTATCTATGAAGCCCACCTCATTTTTTGGACACCACTCAGACAGACAGCAATTCAAGGAGAACATGCAACACTACAAGACTGTTTCATTTGAACTCCTAACTAAACGTCAGCTCAGTAAAAAACAAAAACAACAAAAAAAAACAAAAACAGAAATAAAGCATGAACAGAGGAGTGCTGGCTTTAATGTGTGGCTGTCAGCGAGTTGCTGTTGTGATGTTTTAATGCTCCAAAAATTCACTTAAAAACACAGAACTTCATAATGCACACAAGGAGACATGAGTTTATTGAATGCAGCTGAACTAATGAAACAAACATGTTTTTTCATAAATATGGTTAAATAAGTTACATAAATAAACATGACAGTAAACTCACAGATCATTCAAGTTGTTTGTCCAGATAAAGAAAGACACGGTTAACATGTCATTCAGAACAGTCGGTCAGTAACAGGCTTCGGGTACACTACTTTCCTGTGGCGAGCACATGTGTCACTGCAGAGCCACCATGTGCTGCTTGACCTCCCCTGGATCTGCCAGGCAGCAGGACAGAACCGTCCCCCTGATTCCAGCCTTCGTCCTGGTGGACGGGAGGATCTGAAGCACAGAATCAAACGTTTATTTGTGCAACTTTTATCTGCAGGAGTTTGCTTTTTCAGCTTCATTTGCACATAACTTTGCACACACACGTGTATGTGGGCTCTGGAATTGTCCAGGTCAAAGACATAGGGTTCAAAAGTTAGATTTAAACAAGATGACCACTTTCTCACTGATGCCACACTTGCCCCTCCTGTCTGCTTTAGCCCTCCCTGTCTCCCTACCCACCGATACTATTGACTCGTACAGTTGTGCTCAAAAGTTTATATGCCCTGGCAGAAGTTTTGCGTTTTTGGCCATTTTTAAGAGAATATGAATGACAACACAAAACCTTTTTTTTTTTTCAAAAGTTTTTGTGTTGTCATTCATATTCTCTTAAAAATGGCCAAAAAAAGAGCAAAAATTCTGCCAGGGTATGTAAACTATTGAGCACAACTGTATATTCAAAAATCTTCTTAAAAAAAAAAAAAACAATGCTCGAGAAGAGAAAGATACCTTCATAACGATTTTACATCTCTCCAACAGAAATTTCCACTTCATGGCAGTTCGCTCGTCATCAGTCAAACAGGTAAAGTCGTCCGTCTGGAACAGAGGACGCACAGATGAGCTCAGATACAAAACTCTACTTATCTCGTGGACAGTTTAGGTGCAGATATTCAACTACACATTTCATCCTCATTTAATCAAAAGTTCCTTCTTTAAACAGGAGGTTGTTTTAGGAATACAGGAGGATGCACGCTGACACTGGCTGGGTCACATGCGTTTACAACTTAAACCTGCCTGAAAGCTCACGTGAACAAGAGCCTTGACTTAAAATCCACAAAATGTGAACACTGCAGGAAAATGATTAATTGTTCTTCTCTTCTTTTGTGACTTGTAGAAAGACTGAATTATGATATAAACAATACTGATGGATGTCAGTGCTTTGTGCTCTTTAATTGCAGGTTTATTACAGGGTTAAAACTGGAGATTCAGCATTGTTTTAAAGTGGGACTCACAGTGCAGCCGAGTGTCTTCTCGGCCACTGGACTCCTGAGGCTGCAGCTCTGCAGGGTGCCCGTGTGGTCCGTGAAGTCCACCAGCAGGTCAAAGCCTGTGCTCACTGAAAAGGCCTGATCCTTCCCCAGACACAGCGGGTTGGTGCAGCTCTGCAGGTCCTCAGCCACCTGGAACCTACACCTCGAGCTGAGACAGGTGGACAGGTGGAAGTCCACTGCTGTGATTTCGCACAAGAATCGCTGAAGAACAAATCCAGTCTGTCCTGTTGTGGGAACCTACCAGCGTGTCTTGATGACTTTTGAAACCGAAGAGTCGAGGTCAAGCTTGGACATGAAGCAGTACATGATGCCAAAGAACACTTCAGGGTTCTCCAGAGCCTTTTGCTTCAGCTGGCTCACCGTGTACATGTCAGTGATGGATTCCACTGCAGAGACAAAAACAACAACAACACACATCCACAGCTGTCATTCTGCAGCCTGTGGAGCTTTGGGGCCTGTGGGGCTGCAGCGATGGGGCTATGTGGCACGGACACAACATCTCACAATCACTCCCAATTCACGTCATCACACAGCTCATTGTGTCTGTCATGCTCTGCACATGGATTCATGCGGTTCTCATGCTTGCATGTGCACACACGAGCAACTAACTCACTCCCATTCAATATATCCCTTAACTTGCATCAAACTCTGCATATTTCTATGGTTGCTGCTATCATGAGTACCTCCTCCATTACGCATTATCTTTTGCTTTGATCTGTTTTAGCTCCTCTTTTTCGTTGTTGTCATTCTTGTCACTGTTTCAGTCTGTTTCAACCGTGATTTGTCACCGTCACAGTAAGTGTCACCATCATTGTTTATCTAATGGTTCTTTTGTGTGTGAGAAACAATATGTTTTTTATATCATTATGGGATTATGAGAAACATCAGAAAAGTGTGTGTCTTTTATTTTTTGGTGTGATTATAGGTTTTTGCATATATCGTATTTCATGCTTGCATTTTAACAATACTGTTTATTCCACCTGCGAAATATAGCGAAGATTCGTCCCATCCTGTCTATGGCTGATGCTGAGACCCTGATCCATGCATTTATCTCTTCTAGATTGGACTACTGCAATGTTCTATTTTCTGGTTTACCGCAGTCTAGCATTAGGGGTCTCCAGTTGGTTCAATATGCTGCAGCCAGACTTTTGACACAAAGCAGAAAGTTCGACCACATTACACCCATTTTGGCATCCCTTCACTGGCTTCATGTCCCAGTGAGATCAGATTTTAAGGTTCTGCTACTAACCTATAAAATATTCATGGACTGGCACCTCCCTACGTAGCTGACCTAATTAAACCTTACGTACCGGCCCGGCTTTACGTTCTCAGGGTGCAGGACTACTTTGTGTCCCTAAGGTGAATAAGAAGTCTGTGGGTCACAGAGCTTTCTCTTATCGTGTTCTTTGGAATGATCTCCCTGCATCAATAAAACAGTCAGATTCTGTGGAGATTTTCAAGTCCAGACTTAAGATGCACTTATTTTCCCTTTCATATGGCTAGCATACTGGTACAGTTTTGTTTTACATCTTTTTACTCTTTTAATTCATTTATTAGTAATTGGAGCGGGCCGCGGCCTCAACTTTACCTAAATTCTGGGTCTTATAGTGAAGTTTAGGGCTAGTGGCCGGCGATCACCTTAGTATTTCTCTGTTTTTCTTGTTGTTTAAAGCTGGCAAATTATACAGTTTTTTTTTTTTTTGTCTTTCTGATGCCTGATTCTGTTTTTTCTCTCTGTTTAAGGTGCAGCTCCATCCAGAGATGGGAGTTGTATTCGTGTTGGTGATCCTCCTGTCCTGTGCACCAATAGCATTTCTTGGATATTCGTCCGTGAATTGTTCTGTAATTTATGTTTGTAGCATGGCCCAAGCAGAGAGTCATCCCTTTGAGTCTGGTCTGCTTGAGGTTTCTTCCTCAGAGGGAGTTTTTCCTTACCACTGTTGCTCTGGGGGTTGGTAAGGTTAGACCTTACCTGTGTGAAGCGCTTTGAGGCAACTCTGTTGTGATTTGGCGCTATGTAAATGAAAATAAATTGAAATTGAAATTAAATTGCTAAAAGCTTGTGTGAGAATGTACACTTATCATCTCAGAAAGGCCGAAGCCAACCTTGGTTTAGACAAGTTCGGCAGCTGTAAGTAGGACGGCGGGGAGAGTTATGATGGGGAAACTGTTGCTAGGTAACCCCGTCCATGTGGTTAGTGGGCTGTATATTATCTGTGGTTTTGTTAGCATGCCTTCACTGAAAAGGAAACAGCAATATCACTGTTTCGCTCCTGTGGTAATAAAGACTTCAATTGAAGCAAGATGTCTGTCTCCCTCTTCCTCCAGCCATAGTCAGGACAGTTATTATTTTTCTGACATTTCTTGGTCCTTCAAGCCAGATTCGAACCAGCAACCTAACACCTTAACTCACCAGAGCGGCTAATTAAAGCTATTTGTTTTGCAGAAGATGTGCAACGATAATCAGTGATTGACAATTACTACACTCATAACTTCATGTGAAACAAACACGTTTTGGTTGAAGTGATGGTAAATTTCACCGATGCTTTTTCTGCAATGGTTTTAGGGTGGACAGAGATATGACGAAGTGTTCACCTGAACGTACCAGACACGTCCTCTGGCTTCTCATCTTGATCCAGACTTCCAGATTCAGACATCTGTTTAACGTAGTTGTAGAGCAGGCTGGCTTCCCTTGTATCTGAAAACACATTATCACTGACTTAAAAACATATGCAACTGCAAACATTCTATTTTTTCTTATACAGCACAATAGGGCTGGAGCTGATCTGAGTGTTGGGTGATTTGTTGCAACATATATATATATATATATATATATATATATATATATATATATATATATATATATATATATATATATATATATACACACACACACAAAAGTCATGTCAGATGAGTCAGAGTTTGGTCAGAGTTTCCATGATATCCTTACCAGGGTTGACTGTGATAATGGTTTTGGAATTTACAGTTGCTGCCATGCAGTTGCGAAAACTGTCAAAGCCGATTTTTGTGTCTGCTATGAAGAGCACTTTGGAAGAAGAATAAGAGGCAGAATTGTATGTTCTCTCAAACATAAACACAGCGTTCACCTCAAATACCAGTGTCCACATTTCTTTTGAAAAATAGCTTATTACAGTGTCTTAATAGGCCATGACATGCAGAAACAGCAGTTCACAAAGGATCCAGTTTTGTGGCTGAGAATGAGCAGCGGGTTTTAACCTACCCGTCTCCTTCGGAATCAAAGCCTGAAGAAGCTGAATGGCTTCTCTGTCCCAGCTGTGGGTGAAGCAGAGGTCACTCAGTGAAAACCAAACACCCGTGGAGTTCAGCATGTTAATCTCAATTAAATTTACGGCAACATAAAGACACATGGCTGTGCTTCAGGGCTAAAAAAGAGGGAATGCATCTTCACTTCTTTTCCAAATGAATAAATGGCTGTGACACACCAGACGAGGGGGAAGTATGAGACAGAGTCATCAAACAGCTTCACTTCCAGCCTCTGTCCTTTGCGTTTGTCAGAAGTGATGAAAGACTTTGGTTCTCCAATCTGAAACATAAACAGACTGATCACAAAAACCTTTTCTTCCTGTACAAAATGTGACTTGAACTGTATCATCCACCATTTTTCTGAACTCTGAACCTTCAGGCTTTATCTTGGTGGTAAATGCAACAAAGAATTCGGCAGAGTTTAAGTGCAAATTTAAATGGTGGGAAATGTAAACTCAGGTGCTGAGTGCAAATGTGCAAAAGCTCCCTGAGGTGAAGCATTGCAGCAGCAATGTCAGGTTTTGTCTTCTTCCCTGAGTGTTCACTTTTATTTTGTTTAATATTTGTTTTTAATTCAACTTTAATATACCTGTACTTGTTTTGTTAATAAAACAGAGAACAATCTCTGTTCTATTTGATTATTATTATTTTGACAGCTAAGGTTTGAAACTTTTAAATTTTACCAATAATAAAAAAAAAAATCAAGCATTATTACTATAGTTAATTCAAAATGCTGCAGCTAGAGTGCTGACGGGGACTAGAAAGAGAGAGCATATCTCACCCATATTGGCCTCTCTTCATTGGCTTCCTGTTAATTCTAGAATAGAATTTAAAATTCTTCTTCTTACTTATAAGGTTTTGAATAATCAGGTCCCATCTTATCTTAGGGACCTCATAGTACCATATCACCCCAATAGAGCGCTTCACTCTCAGACTGCAGGCTTACTTGTAGTTCCTAGGGTTTGTAAGAGTAGAATGGGAGGCAGAGCCTTCAGCTTTCAGGCTCCTCTCCTGTGGAACCAGCTCCCAACTCAGATCAGGGAGACAGACACCCTCTCTACTTTTAAGATTAGGCTTAAAACTTTCCTTTTTGCTAAAGCTTATAGTTAGGGCTGGATCAGGTGACCCTGAACCATCCCTTAGTTATGCTGCTATAGACTTAGACTGCTGGGGTCGTTTTGACCGTTGGGGTTTTTCCGTAATTATTGTATGGCCTTGCCTTACAATATAAAGCGCCTTGGGGCAACTGTTTGTTGTGATTTGGCGCTATATAAATAAAATTGATTTGATTACAGAAACACTGGGGTGCTTAAGACTTTTGCAAAGTACTACACTATACATACTCCTAAAATTTAGAGAATTCATCATCAATAAAGTCTACCAATGTGCCTGAAAGGATTCAGATTGAATGATTTAACTACATTCACGCATCATAGCTATACAACGGTTATTGTCTCACAGAACGACAGTTTGTGGTTCGAGTCCAACGTGGCATTTTTGCAATTGTTTTTTGCTGTTAGATGGGTCTCTCTGGGTATTCTAACTTCCTCCCACAAATCCAAAGACAAGCAGGTTAGGTTCATAGGTCAATCAATTCAATCAATCAATCAATTTTATTTATATAGCGCCAAATCACAACAAACAGTTGCCCCAAGGCGCTTTATATTGTAAGGCAAGGCCATACAATAATTACGTAAAAACCCAAACGGTCAAAACGACCCCCTGTGAGCAAGCACTTGGCGACAGTGGGAAGGAAAAACTCCCTTTTAACAAGAAGAAACCTCCAGCAGAACCAGGCTCAGGGAGGGGCAGTCTTCTGCTGGGACTGGTTGGGGCTGAGGGAGAGAACCAGGAAAAAGACATGCTGTGGAGGGGAGCAGAGATCGATCACTAATGATTAAATGCAGAGTGGTGCATACAGAGCAAAAAGAGAAAGAAACAGTGCATCATGGGAACCCCCCAGCAGTCTAAGTCTATAGCAGCATAACTAAGGGATGATTCAGGGTCACCTGATCCAGCCCTAACTATAAGCTTTAGCAAAAAGGAAAGTTTTAAGCCTAATCTTAAAAGTAGAGAGGGTGTCTGTCTCCCTGATCTGAATTGGGAGCTGGTTCCACAGGAGAGGAGCCTGAAAGCTGAAGGCTCTGCCTCTCATTCTACTCTTAAAAACCCTAGGAACTACAAGTAAGCCTGCAGTCTGAGAGCGAAGTGCTCTATTGGGGTGATATGGTACTATGAGGTCCCTAAGATAAGATGGGACCTGATTATTCAAAACCTTATAAGTAAGAAGAAGAATTTTAAATTCTATTCTAGAATTAACAGGAAGCCAATGAAGAGAGGCCAATATGGGTGAGATATGCTCTCTCCTTCTAGTCCCTGTTAGCACTCTAGCTGCAGCATTTTGAATTAACTGAAGGCTTTTCAGGGAACATTTAGGACAACCTGAAAATAATGAATTACAATAGTCCAGCCTAGAGGAAATAAATGCATGAATTAGTTTTTCAGCATCACTCTGAGACAAGACCTTTCTAATTTTAGAGATATTGCGTAAATGCAAAAAAGCAGTCCTACATATTTGTTTAATATGCGCTTTGAATGACATATCCTGATCAAAAATGACTCCAAGATTTCTCACAGTATTACTAGAGGTCAGGGTAATGCCATCCAGAGTAAGGATCTGGTTAGACACCATGTTTCTAAGATTTGTGGGGCCAAGTACAATAACTTCAGTTTTATCTGAGTTTAAAAGCAGGAAATTAGAGGTCATCCATGTCTTTATGTCTGTAAGACAATCCTGCAGTTTAGCTAATTGGTGTGTGTCCTCTGGCTTCATGGATAGATAAAGCTGGGTATCATCTGCGTAACAATGAAAATTTAAGCAATGCCGTCTAATAATACTGCCTAAGGGAAGCATGTATAAAGTAAATAAAATTGGTCCTAGCACAGAACGTTGTGGAACTCCATAATTAACCTTAGTCTGTGAAGAAGATTCCCCATTTACATGAACAAATTGTAATCTATTAGATAAATATGATTCAAACCACCGCAGCGCAGTGCCTTTAATACCTATGGCATGCTCTAATCTCTGTAATAAAATTTTATGGTCAACAGTATCAAAAGCAGCACTGAGGTCTAACAGAACAAGCACAGAGATGAGTCCACTGTCTGAGGCCATAAGAAGATCATTTGTAACCTTCACTAATGCTGTTTCTGTACTATGATGAATTCTAAAACCTGACTGAAACTCTTCAAATAGACCATTCCTCTGCAGATGATCAGTTAGCTGTTTTACAACTACCCTTTCAAGAATTTCTGAGAGAAAAGGAAGGTTGGAAATTGGCCTATAATTAGCTAAGATAGATGGGTCAAGTGATGGCTTTTTAAGTAATGGTTTTATTACTGCCACCTTAAAAGCCTGTGGTACATAGCCAACTAATAAAGATAGATTGATCATATTTAAGATCGAAGCATTAAATAATGGTAGGGCTTCCTTGAGCAGCCTGGTAAGAATGGGGTCTAATAGACATGTTGATGGTTTGGATGAAGTAACTAATGAAAATAACTCAGACAGAACAATCTGAGAGAAAGAGTCTAACCAAATACCGGCATCACTGAAAGCAGCCAAAGATAACGATACGTCTTTGGGATGGTTATGAGTAATTTTTTCTCTAATAGTTAAAATTTTATTAGCAAAGAAAGTCATGAAGTCATTACTAGTTAAAGTTAAAGGAATACGCGGCTCAATAGAGCTCTGACTCTTTGTCAGCCTGGCTACAGTGCTGAAAAGAAACCTGGGGTTGTTCTTATTTTCTTCAATTAGTGATGAGTAGTAAGATGTCCTAGCTTTACGGAGGGCTTTTTAATAGAGCAACAGACTCTTTTTCCAGGCTAAGTGAAGATCTTCTAAATTAGTGAGACGCCATTTCCTCTCCAACTTACGGGTTATCTGCTTTAAGCTGCGAGTTTGTGAGTTATAGGTGGCTCTAAACTAACCACATGGGGAGAATTTTGTCTCATGGGTGAAATACTGAAAGACTACGTCCTTAAGATGACCCACCAATCTCACTGCAGCCAGTATATTTATCACACTGCCATCCAGCCGCTGCCCGTTGGCCACTATGTCACCCAGAGAGTAGAAGTCTCTGGAATCCTTAACTGGCAGATGGATTAGTGGCAGCAGCCTGTCAATGGTGTCCGTGTCGGCACACAAACACACCAGGGAATGAGCGTCAGTCACCAGCAGCCTGTACGGGCTGAAACAGCATAAGATACACAGCGTTACATCACACTGGGGTCCTTATCCACGATGTTTTATGTTTTTGTAACCCTGAGGGTTAACTTGAGTTTCCTTTCAATATTAGACATCTCGAGTAATGACAGAGCAAGCCTGAGGTTGAATTGTGACACAAATGCTTTTTACCTCGGTGTTACAGGGCAGAATTTATCGCCTTTCTCTGGGTCTTTGTGAGAGACTAAAGGATTTTCAACAGTGACTGGAAAAAAGATATAAAGAACACATTAATTACTATAAATTTGTGTTGTTGCAGTATGAACAATGTACGAGGTATCTTATAAAACTAACCGGCAGTTTTCTAAAAAAAAAAAAATATATGGATTTGAATGACATGCGATTACACCAATCATGCTTGAACCCTCGTGCGCATGCGTGAGTTTTTTCACGCGTCGGTGACGTAATTTCCCGGTGGGCAGGCTTTGAGTGAGCACTGGTCCCGCCCTCTCGGCTGAATTCCTTTGTTTGAGACGTTGCGCGTTGCTTTATCAAACTTTTTTCTGGACCTGTGAGGGATATCCGAGTGGACACTATTCGAGAAATTCAGCTGGTTTTCGGTGAAAAGTTTAACGGCTGATGAGAGATTATGGGGTGTTTCTGTCGCTTTAAGGACTTCCCACGGAGCGGGACGTCGTGCAGCGCTTCCAGGCGACATCGTCTGGCTGTTTCGAGCTGAAATCATCCTAATTTAAGGCTCTGTTGACCCAGGACGTCGTGAGAGAACAGAGAAGATTCAGAAGAGGCCGGCATGAGGAGTTTATGCGGACATTCCACTGTTAAAGGTCATTTTGTAATGAAAGAACGTGCGCGCAAATTTGCCGAGTCGTTTCCGTGACGACTCGGCGAATCTGTGTGCGCAGCAACAGGAAAAACACCTCCGTGTTGAAAACCATTTGTAAAATTCAGGCGGCTTTTGATGGCTTTCAACAAGTGAGTAACTGAGAAATTGTTTAACAGCTTGGGCATGTTCCAACTTGTCCGTTAAGGTTTCCAACGGAGGTGTTTTTCCTGTCGTGACCCCCCGCGGTCGGGTCCGGCCCGACATGTGACTCTGCCCGCACGTTCTTTCATTACAAAATGACCTTTAACAGTGGAATGTCCGAATAAACTCCTCATGCCGACTTCTTCTGAAAGTTCTCTGTTCTCTGACGACTTACTGGGTGAACAGAGCCTGAAATGTAGAAGTTTTCAACTTGAAACAGCGAGATGATGCTGCCTCAGAGCGCAGATCGCCATCAGGCGCCGTGGGCCGTCCTCAAAGCGACACTACCAGACCAAAATCTCTCATCAGCCGTTAAAATTTTCAACGAAAACCAGCTGAATTTATCGAATGGTGTCCACTCAGTTGTACCTTACAGTTTTGAAAAAAGTTTGATCAAACAAAGCAGCAGTCTCTGAGCCTTTCCTAAACAATGAAAAAATCGACGAGAGGGTGGGCCACTCCTCACTCAAAGACTGCCCACAGGTGAATGACGTAACCGACAGGCGTGAAAAAACTCTCGCATGCCCACGAGGGTTCAAGCATGTCTGATGTAATCAGACGTGATTCAAATCCATATGGTTTTTGAAAAAAATAATAAGGTCGGATACTTTTCTAATAGACCTCGTACTTGTCAACGCTAAACATCAGGTCATTTCCATTTTGGACCAATTTGAATAAGTCGTATTCTACACATTATAAATACATTTTCATGCATTTCCTTCAAATGTAATTTTTGCCAAATCCACAGTGATATTTTAAGTTCTGCAAGATCTTTTAACTATGTCTGCCTCACCACAGTCTCCAATGCTGAAGCTGCTTGACAGCCCGCTGATGTAGTTTTCGTCTCCCCAGGCAGATACGTTGATAAAATAATCAACTGAGTCCTTAATGGTGAAGCCAAAAGTGAACCTGTCTGCACCAGCATCTGAAATTTAAGTCATTAATATTAATTAGCAGTGCACATAAATGGAAGGAGCAAAAAAAAAGGGGAAAGATTTCAGTTCATCTAATTACCAGGAGAGGGAGCTGACATACAAGACACAGAGGTGCAAAGCTATTCTCTATAATGTTTCTATAATAATGCACATTATTAATCAATTATTTCCTAAACGGATGGAAAACTGCTAAATATATAACTCTTATATATAAGTAAAAGGTGTGGCCTTTATTGCCGAGCAGCTATCAGGAACTGCCTTTTTATTTTTGTGTACCATACATCAACAAAGAGTTCACATTTTGTAAAACAATTCTGAATGTAAGGTACGTAATGTAAATTAATGAATACTACTACTACTACTATGAATAATAATAACAATAATAATAATAAAACATTACATTTGATTTTAGTTTGAACAGAAGTGCTCAGACATTTCAAAGTTGATTTTCTGTTGAACCATTGGTTTTTATTACAATTCTATGCTGTCTAATACCTTTTCGCATTCTTGTATATTTATATATACTTACTTTTTCTGTCTGGGAAGCTTCTGACATCAGATTTTCCAATCACAATACCAAGCACCTTCTGATAAAAGAAAGCACAATCACAGCTTCAACTTCTGAGACTTATTTAGACTGACATAAGGAGACACAAGACGCTTGAAGTCATGGTCTTCGAATATATGTAAAATTGCAGAAAATATCTATCAGGTGTTGATGGTTGGCCACAGTTAGCACGCCTCCTCCATGTGTCACTGAGGTCTGTAAGACTGTGTGCTTTAGCGACCAGTGCAAAGGCTAAAACAAAGCATTGCCCAGGACAGCTGTGAGGGCAGGTTTGTGCCATTTTTGTCATTTAATCATACGCAAAAAGTGCAATAGTGCTAAGAATGAAATCTCTTATTTTACTTGATCCCAACCAAAGACAACAGAGACAGAAAGAAGAGAAAAATAACTCCAAGTGAGGTGCTACCTCTAACTATCACTACACTATTTTGGCCTAAATTACATTTGCTCTTCATATTTTACAGAAGGTATGTTGTCAACCTGCTTTCCATCTATGCTAGTGTCGTAGTAAGCCCTGTATAGACCCTAAGGCCTGTTGGTGCCAGTGTCCCAACATCTCATCCTACCTATTGCGACATCGTACCGAGGCATAGTGCACATGCTCAAAACACAACTTCAATAAAGTAAATACTTAATTTTGAATCATTTAATTAATTGTTCATACTAGCTTTTTGATTACTATTCTCTGTATTAGCATACTTGTGTAAGCATGGTGTTAGCTTTGTGGACCCCGTGCATTTGGTATCACCAACAGAGTTCTGTTTAGATTTATCCCTGCATTCTAGTTTTGCTGGCTTTATGTCATTCCAAACATCAGATACTGGGTAAATGACTGGATTTACAACAACAGTAAGCCACTTGACAGATGTGTTTATAAATTCAGCCTACAGTAGGATGTTTCGACTAAGTAGGATGGTTCGTCAGAACACCGGTGCTTATCTCCAGATTCTGTAGTTTGAAGCGGATGAGAGTCTACGACTCCTGCTAGACAGGACGCCAGCCTGATGCATGTTACTTTCCCAGTTGAGGCTTGTACCCAATTACAGCTGGGTGGGCTGAGAGAATCTAGATTAAGGGTCTTGTCCAAGGACACAGACAGGTAGTGTGAGCGGGATTGGAGCCTAGGTCTATATATTGGCAGGCCAGCTTTTTATCCATTGAGCTACCCGCTCTACGCTAGTGTAGTGCTAATGAATATTCTGACAGGTTGTGGCGCCGTGCTGCTACATTGATCACCTGACGTTGATGACACTGTAACACAAAGTTTTTGGTCAGTTTGTTATGTAAATCCATGTAAATACACATCTAGAATCTCCAAAAATGCTCGTATTCTATGCTCATAACCGATTTACTTTACCCTTTGTAAAGCTGTCAAAGTCTTTGTCAACGGAAGAGTCCAGATGTAGACCCCCGTTACATACGTATGTCACAGAAGCCAAAAATTAGCTTAAATTATGCTTAAAACAAGAGAGCTTCTCTATGCAGACAGTACTGTGTGATAGAGGTGGGCGATACCGGGAATTTTGGTATTGATCCGATACGAAGTAAATACAGGAGTATCACCGATATCGACATCAATACCGATACTTTTTCATATTTAAGCTTCATAGATCAAAAGGATCCAAAAGACCTAGGATAGAATTTCGCCAAACATTGTACGTGACAACAAAATACTTTATTATCACAATCAACATTTTTGTTTAAAAAAATATCACACAACACAACTTAAAACAAAATCTCCTGAGGTAGAGGGCTGACAAACCACAATACAAGGGTGCGCTGCTCCATGTTGTGTGACACAGCACAACGCTGCTCTTACAGACAGAGAGTAGACTTGTGCGCAGCAGTCAGTGCGTGCGGGAGAGAAAAAAGCTTGAGTATTGATCTTTTTACACAAGGATCGTTCAATATCAATACCTGCGTTGGTATCAATATTATCGATATTAGGATCGATCCGCCCATCTCTACTGTGTGAATTTGGTGACATTTCGCATAAAAATCCAACCATACAGTATGTAAATGTAAACAATTAGAGACAAGAAGATTTTGCACAGTAAAACTCCTTTAACTGACTGTTAGCTCACCGGATGAGAGAAGTTTGGATGCAGCTCAGAGATGACGATGCAGTTTTCAGTGGACATTTTTTAAAACAATCTTTTTCCACTGCCGTCTGTTCTTGTATTTCTTTAACTTGAGGAGAAATTGAATAACACACACACATCAGTTGGATTTAATTCAATTTGCGTTATAATATATGAAATTAATTTATGTCTTTGGACAGTATAATACCACACACTTTAAAGTTAGCCAAAAAAAGCTAACACTGCTGCTAAATTGCTTGGCTAATGCTAACACTTCTGTTCCAACATTAACTCAACAGACAACATTAGGAGTCTCTCATGGAAATATAAGAGACATTAGCCAACATTTTTTTACTGCAGGGGTATTTAAATAGTCTTGTTTTACCTCTTTATTTTCCTCTCAGATGATTAATTACTTTATTGTGGCTAAGCTTCACTGCTATTCCAATGCTGCCTTCACTTGCAGTTGGAAATGTCAGTAAACGACTTCATGAATCAAAAATGAAATAATGTAGAAAAACCACACAATGAATTAAAAATGCATGATGTGTCTTGTTTTATTCTGGCCATGAATACAGCCTCTGCACCAGAGTTTGAAAGCAAAATGAGAAGGGGATCATTATGATTAGAACACGAAGAACTCTGTTGCACAATGCTGAATAAATCTATTAAAAATAATACTCTAGGAACATCAAATCCAGGCCAAAAGACATGGTTTCTGCTCCAGTCGTGCAGTCCACACATTCGGTTTGATAATAATGTGTTCTAATAGTGTGGTTTATCTCATGCATCATAGCCCCGTGACCTGGTTCTGACCCAGGTGTTGGCGTCTGGGCCCATATGCACCAAGCTTCCTAAGGCTAAAAATAGGTCCTAGTGACGTTATTCTAAGAAAAATCTTAGAATTTCTCGAATTCTTAGACATTTCTTAGAATTTTCCCTTGGTAAGATGAAAGTTGTTTGCAAAGCACCATAGGCCTTAAGAGAGCTCCTAAGGTGCCAAACCGGTAAGAGCAGAGAGGAAGACTTTTAAGAAGCCCAGTGTCTTAAGAAGACAAGCTGGTGGAAAAGACAAAGAGGAAGCAGAGATATTCTCTGTATGTAGGATGACAGTGAGTCACTAACACGTTACCAGCTTGATTTACGTAATTATTTTATGTTAATTTACTGTCCTAATGTATTTATAAATTGTTTAGGTTGTTATCATATACACACACATTAATATTATTATTATTATTGATATTTTTTATTATTACTTCTATTTTGTCATTTGATTTTTAAATGGATAAGCATGGAAATAAGTGTATACACTCTCTTGTGTCATGCATGCAATTTTAACATATTTACAATTATATTATGTACTTACATTGAACTTATTAATAAACTCACGCACCCACGCACACTTTGAATATGTATAATCGGCATGTGAATGAGATATGTTCAAACATCTTCAAGCTGTGTAACAATTCATTTTGTTGTGAATTGTGTGGAATGAAAGACAGCAGAGAGCTTTTGTCTTTGGCGCGCTTATTTTTCAGATAAAACAACACAGGGACAGCATCAAACACAATACACTTTTCACTTATGGTGACAACATGGTGACACTTAAATCACTAAACCAAACCCTTTAAGGGCATTTTGGGAGTCAACCCACATACACACAGCAGGTTTGGTAGAAATTGGGCCAGATACCTCAGAGGAGCAGTGGAACAAACAAACAAACACTCACAAAAATTACAGCATGATTACAGCATGATTACAGCATGATCAGCGAAGACGTGGCTTAAATATTTTATTCATAAGGAATTCAAAGCCTCTTAATATCATTAATCATATCTCGACCCAGTATTTGATTGTTTTTAACCTGCAAGGACCAAATAATGTGTATGCAGACATAGAACTGTAAGACTCCTGCTACAATTAACCCCCAAAGACAGATAAAAACACATTTTGTACAATATACTTGGGTGTTTTAAGGGGATTAAGTCT
This sequence comes from Thalassophryne amazonica, assembly GCF_902500255.1. Classification (NCBI taxonomy): domain Eukaryota; kingdom Metazoa; phylum Chordata; class Actinopteri; order Batrachoidiformes; family Batrachoididae; genus Thalassophryne; species Thalassophryne amazonica. Next base: position 67,422,779 of record NC_047120.1, on the reverse strand, counting down.
ATCTATCTATCTATCTATCTATCTATCTATCTATCTATCTATCTATCTATCTATCTATCTATCTATCTATCTATCTATCTATCTATCTATCTATCTATCTATCTATCTATCTATCTATCTATCTATATAGATAGATTGATATATATTTATATCTATCTATTTATATAGATAGATAGACATCTATCTATCTATCTATCTATCTATCTATCTATCTATCTATCTATCTATCTATCTATCTATCTATCTATCTATCTATCTATCTATCTATCTATCTATCTATCTATCTATCTATATAGATAGATTGATATATATATTTATATCTATCTATTTATATAGATAGATAGACATCTATCTATCTATCTATCTATCTATCTATCTATCTATCTATCTATCTATCTATCTATCTATCTATCTATCTATCTATCTATCTATCTATCTATCTATCTATCTATCTATCTATCTATCTATCTATCTATCTATCTATCTATCTATCTATCTATCTATCTATCTATCTATCTATCTATCTATCTATCTATATAGATAGATTGATATATATATTTATATCTATCTATTTATATAGATAGATAGACATCTATCTATCTATCTATCTATCTATCTATCTATCTATCTATCTATCTATCTATCTATCTATCTATCTATCTATCTATCTATCTATCTATCTATCTATCTATCTATCTATCTATCTATCTATCTATCTATCTATCTATCTATCTATCTATCTATCTATCTATCTATATAGATAGATTGATATATATTTATATCTATCTATCTATATAGATAGATTGATATATATTTATATCTATCTATTTATATAGATAGATAGACATCTATCTATCTATCTATCTATCTATCTATCTATCTATCTATCTATCTATCTATCTATCTATCTATCTATCTATCTATCTATCTATCTATATAGATAGATTGATATATATATTTATATCTATCTATTTATATAGATAGATAGACATCTATCTATCTATCTATCTATCTATCTATCTATCTATCTATCTATCTATCTATCTATCTATCTATCTATCTATCTATCTATCTATCTATCTATCTATCTATCTATCTATCTATCTATCTATCTATCTATCTATCTATCTATCTATCTATCTATCTATCTATCTATCTATCTATCTATCTATCTATCTATATAGATAGATTGATATATATTTATATCTATCTATCTATATAGATAGATTGATATATATTTATATCTATCTATTTATATAGATAGATAGACATCTATCTATCTATCTATCTATCTATCTATCTATCTATCTATCTATCTATCTATCTATCTATCTATCTATCTATCTATCTATCTATCTATCTATCTATCTATCTATCTATCTATCTATATAGATAGATTGATATATATTTATATCTATCTATCTATATAGATAGATTGATATATATTTATATCTATCTATTTATATAGATAGATAGACATCTATCTATCTATCTATCTATCTATCTATCTATCTATCTATCTATCTATCTATCTATCTATCTATCTATCTATCTATCTATCTATCTATCTATCTATCTATCTATCTATCTATCTATCTATCTATCTATCTATCTATCTATCTATCTATCTATCTATCTATCTATCTATCTATCTATCTATCTATCTATCTATCTATCTATCTATCTATCTATCTATATACTTAATCCCCTTAAAGCACCCAAATATAGTGTTAGTAGCTGCTGGCAGCAGCACATACAGACTTTATTGGCTTATGGAAGTGGAAGCCATCCAAACTAGAAGTCCATGTATGCTGTAATTTTTCTGCAACCTGTGTGGGTGAGACGGGCTGCGGCTGAGCTCCAGTTGAATAAGACGATGCGTCTTTCACCCACCGTCCACTGGGACAGGGGACGACTGCGGTGCAAACCTTGCATAGTGTTAATGACACGCTGCTGAAAAGAAAGTCAAACAAAAGGATGAGTGGCATGTCTGGTCTCAGCCATCATCAGCGACAGTCATCCTGAGGAGGAAAACATTAGTGCTCTTAGATTAGATTAGGTTAGATTATCAATCAATCAATTCAATCAATCAATTTTTTATATAGCGCCAAATCACAACAAACAGTTGCCCCAAGGCTACTAGATTAGACAGAACTCATAACTTTAGAACTTTGGGAAAACTCCCTCAGGGAAACTGAGGTACCAGCAGCATTGTATAGCAGCACACAGAGCATCAGAAGTGAAAGTAAAAAATAATTTGCAAATATAAATATAAATGCAAATACACAAATATAAATCCCATAAATACTGCTCGCTATTGGTTTACTGGCTACTACTGTTCCTCTCCTTCCTATCCCCTGTCTTCCTGTTACTCCTCCTCCCCCTGAGTGAGGAGTTGTACAGTCTGATGACCTGAGGGACAAAGGAGTTTTTCAGTCTGTTGGTCCTGCACTTGGGAAGGAGCAGTTACTATGATTAGCATGTTAATGTTATTAGAAAGTAACGATTAAAACCAGGAAACATTACATTACATGACAAATGAGCTAAGCAGAAAGCTGAAAGTGATGATTTTCTATTGAGGATGTCCTCATAAAAGCGTAAAGGTATGAAAAGTAATGCACAAAAAGTCATACATATTTCAAATTACATGTTCTGTAATTTGTGTCTGTATCATGGCCCAAGCAGAGGGTCACCCCTTTGAGTCTGGTCTGCTTGAGGTTTCTTCCTCAGAGGGAGTTTTTCCTTACCACTGTTGCTCTGGGGGTTAGTAAGGTTAGACGTTACTTGTGTGAAGCGCCTTGAGGCAACTCTGTTGTGATGAAATTAAACTGAAAATTGAAAAATTGAAAATCCCATGTAGTTGTCAGCTGAGATGCTGTTATAATGTTGCTGAGGACAAAATGGAAAAAGGGGTAAATTTGTCTTATAATTAGTATTATTTCATGTCTGCCACTGTGCAAGCAGTGTATTGTAATCACACCTGTGTGTGTGTTTGTGTGTGTGTGTGTTAATCTTATTAAATATGAAATAAAATTTATTTTGGACATCGATTTGTTTCAAAATATAATCAACTACTTCTTAACCAAAGGTCTACCTTTCTACCAAATTCCATTGAAATATGTTGGGTTTTTGCCTTTAGCCTGACATCTGAAGCGATCCTGGTGGTTTTTTAAAAGGTTGCCGACCTTTATGTCACAGCTGATTTTGAAGGTTATATAATGCATTGCTGTGCTGCTTCAGTCGACTCTGCAAAAAAAGGATCGAGGCAGCTCTGAGTCTTTTTGGATGTCACTTACACCTTTTTCAGTTCAGGGAAAGAGCTCTGTCTCATCTCCCTCTTCCAGTTTTCCTCTCCTTGATATGGTAGTCAGATCACATATGGAAGACATCACGCTGCTACAGAGCAGCTCTTACCACCGAGCACTAATAACAGTGCGGCTACGGCTTTAATAAAAAGGAATGGAACGAATTATGGCCTGGGCTCAGTCAGTGCCATCATGTACTGCAGCATATTAGCATTTCCTCAGCGGCCTTTTCAGTGGCTCACAGACTGTGAGGATGACAGAAGGAGAGTGGGAATGTGACGGGGACCAGGCAGCTTTCTCAGTAATAACCAGTCGGGCTGTTGGGGCTCGATGCTGCGGTGGTGGATTGATTGGAACACACAGAGAGGTGTAGCCAGGGTGAGTGTGTGCAGAGCCGAACCAAACCCTGCCGCAGGACGACAGCAGCAATAAGACGTTAGACCGCTAAAGCGAGTGCTGATTAGTAAAGACGCAAGAAAAAAATGTGTTTTCAGCTAAATACATGAACAAAACGTAGGAATTCAGTGGCGTAAAGAAATGCTCAAAAAATGTTCATATATGCCATATTTGTTGTTATTATCATGATTATTATTATTATTATTATTATTATTATTATTATTATTATTATTATTATTATTAGTAGTAGTAGTAGTGCACGACAAGACTGGGCCTGTTCAGTCTCTATGTACATCATCCCATTCAGAAATCAACCAAGAAATGATATTCCCTGCCACGGAAGGATTGCCACAATGATTAGTAGTAGTAGTAGTAGTGGTTAAGAGGCTGACCTGTCAATATGTAAACCTGGGTTTGATTCCCACTCATACTTCCTATAGGTGTCTTCGGACAAAACACTTAATCTGCACCGTTTCCATCTGACCAGCTGTGACTGGGTACCTGCCTTAGCTGGGTAAGTAACGTGTCAGACTGGTGCACTCTTCAGGAGTAGTTGTAGATAGGCACCTGCACCAGCTGGCTTCAGGGTCTACATAGGGCTTACATCATACAGAAACCAGGATCTAAGGTCAGTAATTAGACATCAGGTTCAAAAATGATTGCTCAGGATGAAAGTTTAGCAATCAACAGCTAAGATCAGCAATCAAACATTGAGTTCAGGTTCAAAGATCATTATCATGGATGAATGATCAGGATCAAAGGTCAACGATAAAGACCAAATATTTGGATCACAGATGAGCCTCAGCTTCAAAGATCAGGCCTGAAGTGTGGATATCTGATATGGATATACGTGCCATTATTATAGATATCTGAAACAGCCTTCTGGCTAGTGACAGTGTAATTATCCACTCGTCTTCAACTGCTTATCCGGGATCGGGACGTGGGGGACCCCGGACTTCCCTTTCCCGGGCCACATTGACAACCTCTAACTGGGGGATCCCAAGGTGTTCCCAGGCCAGTGTGGAGATATAATGTCTCCACCTAGTCCTGGGTCTTCCTCGGAGTCTCCTCCCAGGTGGACGTGCCTGAAACACCTCCCTAGGGAGGCATGCAGGGGGCATCCTTACCAGATGCCTGAACCACCTCAGCTGGCTGAGGTGGTAGCTACAACAAATAAAATGCAAATACAGATACTACAGTAAACAAAATAGTTCTCCACGTTTGAGCTGATTTTCTGAGGACACCAGCGTCATGCTGCGCGGGAAGGCTGGCGAAGACCACGGCGTGTTGACACAGATTTGTGTTGTAAAAGGATATATTAACTCAGACGTATGTGCATGCATGAGCAGCCGCAGAGAGACACTCATAAAATCACATACATGTGCTCACCATCCTTGTAATTGCACCTCCATCAATATCATATTACCTGTTCCTGTTGGCTGCCTATCGATCACACCCGCCACGGCGGTTCATGCGCCGGCTACGATGTGGCCTATTACCTGAATGTTTAGTGTCAGCCTCTCAGATCAGGATAAGGTGATTGCGTGGCGGTTTTGGCCGGGTGGGAGTTAGGGGGGGATTATGGTTGTCCAGGCCCTGCATTGATCTCTGGGAATGTGAAGTGTTTTGGAGCAGATGGACACTTTACTCCATATGGAGAATGTTATGGAGGCTGGCAGTGGAGTGGAGGGATTAACGTTTGGCCAAGGACGGATTTCTAGAAGGCTGATAGGGATTGTGAGAGTTCTGGAGAGAAGTCGGCTTTTACTTCTGATTCACTAAAGCATCATATGACACTAAAATTATCCACTGGATTCAGACTTTGGAGTTTCAACTCTTGAACTGCAGTGAACTTTGTTGACTGCAGACAGAAGCATTTTTTTTTTTTTTTTTTTGCAGGACATTTAGCAAACATCTTGTCAACTAAAATCTTAACCTTCATCATTTCAAAGGAGGATGTCCAGGAGCAGATCTATAACCTTTTCCCTGCATTCTCAGGCAATCTCGGAAACTGGATGTTGACCTTCTAGTTGACAGTTTTAATGCACAATATTTATTTTAAAAGCTGGAAATCTAATCCTGCATGCAACAGCGTTCATCAATCAGGCTTTGTTTGTGCAAGACCTTTCCCTTATTTTATCACACCTTTGGTCAACTGTTCAAGGGCGGTTGCAATCAACTCAGCTCCCATCTAGATCTACGGGTTAGGGTTAGTTAGGGTGCCACGGGTTGACCAAAGCACAGAACTGACCTGAATCCTGGATGGCAACCACCCAGGCATGCAGACAGACAAAAGGTTGTCCCCATCTCTTGTAAGTAACCAGCTTTCTGCCATAGCCAGGTCAAAAGTGAGCATCCCTTTGGCCTTCTCCAGCCGCTGGGGTCCTCAGTACTAAGGCAGGTGCATCCTGGGTCATGCTCACAACCAAAATGTCATAGCTGATGCTCCCTTCACAATGTAAGTGATACACCTCATCCGAGTCTTCCTAAGTAACCACTTGTTTGACACAAATTCATAGGATCCTCCAAAGATGCCGAGTGCCACAGATGTCTAGTCATCACGTTAGGTCACTTGTTATCCAAGTCACCACACAGTAAGAGAGTTAAGTTCTAGGGTCCTGAGGAGTTGGACCTTCTTTCTCCTGCAAAGATCTTGGCATTTTTTAGTGACCTTATTGTTATGTGTCGACGCGGATTGAGGAGTGGACCTGCGTCTGACGGAACCCAGCGCCAAAACAACCAGAAAGCGGTTCCAATAACAAAACAATTTATTTTCCCCCTTCTGTGCAATACAAAGTGTACAAACGTAAAATGCGTCTGTCTGGCGGAGTGAAGGACGGCGCGCTCTCCAGCGCCCAAAAGGATCGAAGCCCGGCGCTTCTGGACCCACGTTCACCGCCAAACACCCCCCAGGTGGACACGACAAACCGACTCTGCGAAGGATAGAAAAGGTGAGGTAAGTCAGCAGCTACAACTAATATCCTTCAAAAGGCACACACTATCAGCAACACATTCAGGTCTGAATTTAAGCTTTATGTAAATGAGCAGCTTCTCACAACAGTTGGAGAATCATCTGTCTGCACGCCACGGCAGTGAGAAGCGAGCTGCACAATTCTCATCAATATTCACATATACTGCGTAACAAAATACCAAGTTACTGTTAACAATTATTCAGACAATCAAATCACCTCTGATGTGTGCTGACAGCATGTGTCCCTCACCCGTCCTCCTTCACAGGCACGATGTGTCAAACCCAGGCGCGGTCCTCAGCGTCTCACAAACGAACATCACAAGGTCGAGTTCCCGGCAATTCTGCTTGAATCACACATGGCTTAAATGCAGAACGCCATCTCATTATCTACTTCAGCTGAAAGTCTTTAAGGTTGCACGTGAGCACCATCCACAGGTGCTGCACATTACGTTGATGAGGGTGAAGGACTCTTCTGCCAGCACCTTCTCCACAGACAATAAATCAGTTTGCATACCACATGGAGAGCAAAGAAAAGAAAAGAACACCCAAATGTCCAGCCAAACCCCCCAACACACAACACTTATGACTCCAAGAGTTCTTCCCCAACATCTCCCAGTCTCAAAGGCTGAGGACCCAGATAGTCCAAGATCAGTGTGTGTCTCTACAGAGTCAATACTACTTTCAATGCACACAGACAGTCCTGATGGCTGAGTCCTGGATGTCATGGAAAGCTTGGATTTTGATCTTGATCCAGGACAAATGCACATCCAGACGCTCCAGTTCCTCAAGACAATCAGGTTATCCATTGATTTACTTAACTGCACGAGTTAAATGAGATAATGAATTAATAAAAAAAATTTTTAGTTTGTCAAGCCTCCCATATAACATTTGGTAATATGAAATAACATTTTCTTTTTTACACTGTGCATATAAATGCTTCCATATAAACCCACTGCTGCAGTTCCATTTTTTCTGGAAGAGAATCCTTTCCTGGGAGGAGGATCCTCAGGAGCCTCCAGGCAGGACCAAAGAATGTGGCCAGGGAGCGGGATGTCTGATCTACCTTACTTAACCTCCTGGCCCAGATAAGCAGTGCAAAACAGATGGACCTCATTTAACAATTGATGTGTAATTTTTCTCTGGTTGCCATGTAACCCAAACCGTAGGATGTCAATTTGTGGTCTTTCATAAGTGGCAAAAAAAAAAAAAACCCACAGCCTTTGACCATGATGGATGAAGGGGGAAGATGAATCAAGGAGATTATAGCTATACTTTCATTACATTCATATGCATATCTCAGTAAGGCACTGGCTCACCACATGTCACCGGAGCAGTTTCAGTGCACCTTGGCACTGAGTCTACAAATTAATGTAACTCTGCAGAGGAGATGGAACTATATTCTTCAAAAATATATTCCTTCGTTCATTCCTACACTTGAGTCCAAAATCTCCCATAGATGTTTAGTAGGGTTGAGATGTGGTAACTAGTACTGCATTGGCTTTCCGAAGACTGCATCTGTTTTTTTAATACTGAAAATAATTCGCCAAGCATTTCCTGCAAACTCAGCTTGTTATTTAAGGTGAAGTTTCTCAGCTCTCCCCTTTGCCTGTGTACACAGCCCAGTCTCACCTTTTTTTTGTGTGTGTGTGTGTGTTCCCATGATGAAATGAGTCAAATTTTCGTGGCGGGGTGTTTTTTTAAACTCACTATTCCTAACCCTACTCCTACCCCCAAGCCTAACCTTAACCACCCACTTTTAATTTTGTGCAGCCATCACGGAATGAATTCGAATGAATTCATGCTGCTGTGACAAAAATGAGGCGTTTTTCATCACAATATCATAAACCAATAGATTAATGTATATTTCATGCTGCTGAATCATGACTTGCCGTGAGACCAGGTTGGTGTACACCACCTCTGCTGCATCAGTGTTGCTGCCTGCTGTCAGTCCTGCCTCCACCACAGCATCCACCTGTGGGGAATCTCATATATATATATATATATATATATATATATATATATATATATATATATATATATATATATATATATATATATATATATATATATATATATATATATATATTCATTGCTCCTCAAAATCACATGTAACAATCTGTAGGGAGTGATGAGGTCGGTGCCTAAATGCCCACCTTATAACATGACACTCACACAATACATTTCTTGGCTGCCTGAGATTTGCTTGATGACTCTGCTGCATTTTGTCACCATGAGCTTAATGTTTGCATCATAACTTCTCAGTTACTGGTTAACCTACCCAACATTTGAGGGTCTCTGTTTTCAGGATGATCACTGTATAGCTCCCTCGTGCAACACTGTAAGCTAGTTAGAGGAGCAGATCTCTTCAGTCCTGAAGGCATACTTGTTTCACCGGTTATTAGTGCCACTTACTATTGCGAATGTTTATGCCATATAGAAATCCAGTCCCTGAATGCAAGACAGACCCATTTTTTCAGATGTACAGTGAGGAAAATAAGTATTTGAACACCCTGCAGTTTTGCAAGTTCTCCCACTTAGAAATCATGGAGGGGTCTGAAATTTTCATCTTAGGTGCATGTCCACTGTGAGAGACATAATCTAAAAGAAAAAAAAATCCGGAAATCACAATGCATGATTTTTTAATAATTTGTTTGCACGTTACTGCTGCAAATAAGTATTTGAACACCTACCAACCAGCAAGAATCCTGGCTCACAGACCTGTTAATTTTTCTTTAAGAAGCCCTCTTATTCTGCACTCTTTACCTTTATTAATTGCACCTGTTTGAACTTGTTACCTGTATAAAAGACACCTGTTGACACACTCAATCAATCACACTCCAACCTGTCCACCATAGCCGAGACCAAAGAGCTGTCTAAGGACACCAGGGACAAAACTGTAGACCTGCACAAGGCTGGGATGGAGTACAGGACAACAGGCAAGCAGCTTGGTAGAAGACAACAACTGTTATGATTATTTATTAGAAAGACCTGCACAAGGCTGGGATGGACTACAGGACAACAGGCAAGCAGCTTGGTAGAAGACAACAACTGTTATGATTATTTATTAGAATGTGGAAGAAACACAAGATGACTGTCAATCTCCCTCGGGCTGGGATTCCATGCAAGATCTCACTTTGTGGTGTAAGGATGATTCTGAGAAAGCTCAGAACTACACAGGAGGACCTGGTCAATGACCTGAAGAGAGCTGGGACCACAGTCACAAAGATTACATTAGTAACACATGATGCTGTCATGGTTTAAAATCCTAACCCTGCTACAGTGTGTACAAACCTGGTGAAAAACTACAGGAAACGTTTGACCTCTGTAATTGCAAACAAAGGCTACTGTACCAAATATTAACATTGATTTTCACAGGTGTTCAAATACTTATTTGCAGCAGTAACATACAAATAAATTGTGATCTCCGGATTTTTTTTAGATTATGTTTCTCACAGTGGACATGCACCTAAGATGAAAATTTCAGACCCCTCCATAATTTCTAAGTGAGAGAACTTGCAAAATCGCAGGGTGTTCAAATACTTATTTTCCTCACTGTATTTCCAAGAAAAAAAAAACAGTCTAATATTGAGAACAATCCTGATCTTCTGCTTGCAATGGATTCAGACACCACTATGGCTCTGTTGCTGTTAGATCTTAGCACTGCGTTTGATACAGTGGACCATCATATTCTATTTGATAGGCTGGAGAATCATTTTGGGCAGTAATCCCAAAATAATCTCTATTTTATCTCCACAGTCCTTATGGAGATAAAACAGTCAGATTCTGTAGAGACATTCAAGCCAGACTTAAGACGCATCTATTGCCCCTCTCATATGGTTAGCAGACTGACACAGTATGCAACTATGCTTACTATCCCTTTAACTCATCTTATTAATAATTGAACAGGTCCCGGCTTCAGACACAGTATGCAACTATGCTTACTATCCCTTTAACTCATCTTATTAATAATTGAACAGGTCCCAGCTTCACTTCATCTAAATTCTGGGTCTGTTAATGAAGTTTAGGGCTACCTGCCAGCATTCACCTTCGTATTCTCTCTGCTTCCTTGTCAGTTTACTGCCGGTGAACTCACCTTAGGTCCAGTTTTTCTGGCCAACTGATTCTGCTCTTTTTCTCTCTGTCCGAGGCACTGACAACACCACTGACTGATCCTGACCCAGCACCACTGACCTTGGGATACCACACCTGTTCCACGACTGACCGGAGGTCCTAGCCTGCAGCCTATCTGTGCTGGACGTTATATGTTAGAGACCCAAGATGGACTCTACTGTATTTTCAATTAAGGACTCACTTTTTGGTGCTCGACTGCTTGTAAACAAACTTTTGTGCGATCTGCAAAATCCTTATAACAGTTATAATGGCCTAAGCAGTGGGTCACCTCTCTGGGTTTGGTCTACTTGAGGTTTCCTCCTCATTATCACCAGAGGGAGTTTTTTCTTATCACCGTCACCTGTGTGCTTGCTCGGGGGGGGGGGGGATAAGGTTAGACCTTACTCATGTGAAGTACCATGAGGCAGCTTTGTTGTGATTTGGTGATATACAAATAAAGTAAATTGAACTGAATTGAAACAATGCAGAAGGTTCCTGGTTCAAACGCATCCCCTGCCCATTCTCCAATATGGAGTTCCGCCAGGAAAGGCACCCGACATAAAGCTTGTGCCAAATCAACATACAGATGCACCTCGGATCTGCTGTGGCGACCCCGAGTAAAACAAGAGATGCCGAAGGGACTATTTGCCACCCGTTCGTACTCATGATCACAAATGAATATATGTTTCCTGTTATGAAGAAAGATAGAAACAGAAAAATGGAATATGTGTGGGGCCAAAAATTTCTTTTGGGTCTCATTTTTCTCCCTTGTGTTGAAAGCCTTTGGACTCATTTAATCTCTCACCCTCCCTGTCTCCAAGTTTACTCTTCACTTTCCATTGAATCCACATCACTGTGTCTCTTGCTGTCTTTTTCCTACCTACTTCTGTATCCATGGCCCCATGTGTGTTCAGCTTTTTGTGTTGATGTGACACAGTGTGACCGCAATTCTTTGACCTAATTGCAGTCTCTCAGCAAAGCGCCCTGATATTAAATGATGAGAGTCAGGGAGGTGATGTGGTTCTTTGTCAGGCCCCGGAGGTACAAGCTGCAGTATTGTTCCCATCTTTGACTCCAAAACGGGAATTAACTGTAGTCTGGCTCCCAGATGTACACAGGAAGTGCATACAAATTGCTCGGGTCACCGCTGCAGATAATAAAGCCAGATATTTTTTTTCTCATACCAGAAGATACCACATATGTTTAGAATGAGACTTTATGATTTACTAAGAGAAGTCCAAGATGTTCCAATTGTATATGACTTGCATATATTTGGATGAAAACTGTATGAATTAGTAATGCGTTGATCTGATATTTTTAATTGGTATTAGACTGATATCAGCCAAAATTACTGGATTGGATATCAAAACAAACAAAAAAAAAAACTGTTTTGTTAGATGGCTAAGTTAACAAAGGGCATTCAGACACATGTATTCATTAACAGATTATTTGTTTTACAACAGAGAAAAAGTATAGGATTGGTATCAGTGTCACCAGATACTGAAAAGTCCAGCATCCATATCAGTATTGATGTATCAAACATAATGATAATCATTTGGTGAGCATAGACTCATATTTCAAATAAATATATTTGCATAGAGATGTCAAAGAAATGTTTGCAATCATGTAGTTAACAAATTAGCACTTCTTACACAGAACATAAACCAGTGTTTAATGTAGAGAAATACTGTATTCACAAAGTGCTGACATGTCAATTTGACATTCTTGCAATAATTTTGCAGTTGGTTTGCCCTAAATGTTATTAAGGCCATTAATGCTGCAGTCACATTACGGATTAACAAACTGAACTCTTGTCAGGACGATAAGCTAATCATACACAAAAATGAAGCATTGTGGCTTTATTTTTATTTTAAATCACAAACTGGTTAACAGTCTGATGTTAATAGGTGAATACATTTTAGCATTAGGAAAATACATTATTTTATTGCAAATGAGCCCACACACACACAATTCCACATGATAACAAGCAGCTAGCATGCACTAAACTAGTGACTTGACAAGGCTAGCTAGCTAATACCATAGCTGCCACCAACAATATTATAAAATGAAATCACGCTAGCTACCTAGCTAACTGTCATGGCTGCCAATAAGATATTAATGATATAAGTGTTATATTTGACTGCACTGATCTGTTTATGAAAGACTTTATACTTTGGTAGGAAATAATTTTAACTGACTAGGCCAACTAGCTAGCTAACTATGGTTGCTGCAGTGATACTAAGCATCATATATGATTGCTAATGATACTGATCTCTTTGTAGAACAGTTTACACTTTGACCGGGAAGAATATTACAAAACTGCATGACACACTGCAAAGCTAGCCAATACTTTGTGAATTGCGATTTTTGGCTTAATTTGGACTAAATACACACACAGACTACTCAACCTTTGGACTATGAACCCTTCCCGCTGATATTAGCCGCCACCATTTTGAACAATGTCCCTTGTTTATGTTTAGGACATAAAGGTTTAGTGTTCTGAGGCTTCTTTGCAAATCAGAGATATTCAATTCTGGGCTTCACAGAAGTCAATAGTCTTTAGTTTATTATATAAAAAACAAATAAATGCATATCCTCAGTAGGACAGCTGGCTGTCCCAAAGAACCTGCCTGTTTTGGGGTTTTGGGGTTGCACTTTGAGGGTCAAAAGGTCATATCCACTGAGGGGGTCGGCTTCATTAAGTGTTAATGACCGTCCCCGAGGGCAGGTTGTCCACTACGCTTTTCAGCCTTCATGCAGCCTCTTTTATTACTTTCTGAAGGCCGACCTGGTCCCCGATGTCCTGGAACAGAGTAAAATTAATGTGTTCATCTGGCTCTTTGTCCTCTTTTTCTTCTGTCTCTTTTGTGTTTGTGGTGTTTAATGAGTGAACCACCAAACATGTTGGATGTGAAGCTGAACGGGCTCTGCTGAACACATGGCGGACTCCGTGAGAGGGTTCTTTCATTTAATAAACTGTCATCAGGAGGCTGTTCAAAAGCAGAGCAGCAGCGTGTAACGCAGGAACTTGGACGCGCTCCTGGTGAGATATCTGATTAATGTATGGTGGCTTTCTTTGTTCCACCCTTGATTGGCTAATTAGAGAGGAAACACGGGTGCAAATCCTCTCCGCTTTGCTGAAGGAATGCAGCGCTTGTAGCCAGAAGAGCAGAGTGTTTTCTGCTAATTTGAGGCCTGTGTGTGTGTGTGTGTGTGTGTGTGTGTGTGTGTGTGTGTGTGTGTGTGTGTCAGTAGGCCTCATTAAAGCGATCACAGAGTGTGTGATTTGGCTTCATTTCATTCAGTTATCATAAACAGACAATAGCAGCACTCAGAGTTTCAAGGACACTTGTTTGTTGATCAAATCCTTGATTTCCTTTTGGAGCTGACTGAGTTCCTGTTATGAAGGTACACAAGTAGGATCATTCACAGTAATGAAGACTCAGTTACAAAACGGTTCAACTTGTGTGTTACATTGATTTGATAGTTGGTCGGCAGTAGTATTATCGCCCCTATTTGTTTGTCTGTTTGTGAACAGCCTGTAACCCACAGTTTTTCATATATCATTTTGAAATGTTTACAGATGATTCGTATCCTGATAGCCAAGAACTGATTCAGTTTTCAAGGTCATAGGTCAAAAGTCAAACTCAGGAAAAATCTTGGAAAATTGGAAAAATCCCCATCCTTTAACATTGAATGAGTCTTCAAAAATTCATAAAAAATCTTCAAAAATTCAAAAAAGATTGAATTTATTTCATATTTGAGAGAATTATATAGGACGGTATCCTTTATCAATTGACAAAGTTTGATCCCGATCTGATCCAGATTACAGATTTTGTGGTCATTTAAATTTAAACCCCATTTAATGTATATTTTACATTATATCTTAATCAAACCTGCTCCAATCACTCTCATATTTTAAAGTGAGGTGCAGACTGACACTCACTATCACCTGACAAAGTTGATCTGGATCTGATCCAGATTACAGATTTTGTGGTAATTTAAATTTAACATTGAAAACCCCTTTTAATGTATATTTTACATTATATCTTAATCACACCTGCTCCAATCACTCTCATATTTTAAGGTGAGGTGCAGACTGACACTCACTATCACCTGACAAAGTTGATCTGGATCTGATCCAGATTACAGATTTTGTGGTCATTTAAATTTAACATTGAAAACCCCATTTAATGTATTTTTTACATTATATCTTAATCAAACCTGCTCCAATCACTCTCATATTTTAAAGTGAGGTGCAGACTGACACTCACTATCACCTGACAAAGTTTGATCTGGATCTGATCCAGATTACAGATTTTGTGGTCATTTGAATTTAACATTGAAAACCCCATTTAATGTATATTTTACATTATATCTTAACCAAACCTGCTCCAATCACTCTCATATTTTAAAGTGAGGTGCAGACTGACACTCGCTAACACCTGGCAAAGTTTGATCTGGATCTGATCCAGATTACAGATTTTGTGGTCATTTAAATTTAACATTGAAAACCCCATTTAATGTATATTTTACATTATATCTTAACCAAACCTGCTCCAATCACTCTCATATTTTAAAGTGAGGTGCAGACTGACACTCACTATCACCTGACAAAGTTTGATCTGGATCTGATCCAGATTACAGATTTTGTAGACATTTGAATTTAATATTGAAAAGCTCATTTGATGTACATTTTGTATTATATCTCAATGAAAAGTGTCCCAATCACTCTCATTTGTGACAGTGAGGTGCAAACTGGCACTCTCAATGAATGGACAAATTTTGAGCCACATCTGATCCGTATTGCAGATTTAGTGGATATTTGATTTTAACATTGAAAAGCCCCTTTGATCGATATTTTGTATTATATTTTAGCTTATGAAAACTTTGTGGAATTGGAAACGAGTGTTTGCGGAGGTTTGCGCTCGATGAGAGCAGTGCTCTAGTATCCTTTTAGTACCAAATTTCATGGTGCAGCTTGGCTTTCCAGGTGCATGCCTTAATACAAACTGGATAAGTACTGTAAAAAAAAAAAAAATAATAATAATATTTTGCAGTTTTCTTTTAGTTTATATTCTGTTTCCATTTTTTACTTCAATTCAGTTTTGCTTTAGTTTGATGAGTAAAGAGGAGGAAAATGCACATTAATGTGCATCACTGTGTGTACAGTCAAACTATTCTGAACCAGCTTGCATTCTAAAAAAGGAACTGCTGTCTCAATGACAAAAACTGATGTAACAATCTGCAAAGATTTAAAAAAAAAAAAAAAGTTATTTCAACTTTCAACTGAATTAATGCCACAAGTCTTCTCTAGTTAACTTGAAATAACTGTAGTTAAGTTGAAGTAACTTGAAAAATTGCAAATATTACATCACTTTTTCTCATTGAGATGGCAGTTAATTTTTTAGAGTGTATGTGCGTACTAGTGGTGCAGCGTAGCTAAAATTTCCATAACAACTTTTCATTTTGTCATAAAAGCACCAAATTTGGGACACATATTCTGAATTAACTAATGATTATTTTCAGATGTCAAGGCATCCTGGGACCGACCTTTAATGACCTACAGGGGTCAAAATTGAAAAATGTTCCAATCATATTGAAAGGTATACCACATTATTTGTCTGATCATAAAGATTCCAAAAAGGTATCATTTGAATTATCTATGACTGAATATTATGGACAAAGGTCAGTTTCAGTTTGTACAGGGGTCAAAAGTTAAAGTTGCTCCAATTTTGGAAAAAGTAATGCAAATTACTGAGTTAGTTGGTTGAGTCAGTTAGGTTTTAAAAAGGAATGCTTTGCACCATGTAATGCTTAGTTATCATGTTACGTGGTAACATATGTCACGTCATAGAATCCAATGGAAGTCGACCTTGTTTGATCTTTACTTTGGAGATGAAACATTCAACACAGTCAAAACTATTTCACTTATTAATCCTATTAACTAAACCAATAATCTGCATCTACAGAATGCCATATTATATTTTCCATCTGCTAAAACCACCACCAAAGTCTAAACTGAACAACACCATTCAGCAAAACATTTGAGATCTTCGGTAACATCACTCACAATGTTTTCTCCCCAAACAATGGGCTCAGTCATGACCAGTGTAGCTCAATCACTCCAGGCAGATGAGTCCAATACAAAAAGACTAGACAGATTAATCACTTCCTCCTCATATGAGGGTCAAATGAACATGGGTGACCTGGGTGATGGTTTGCACTTTGAACTCTGGCCTCCTAGGAGCCCACGTGCCTGATCCTGAGATCCAGAGCAGATCCAATTCTAGAGCAGCAAACAGTTGTTCAAGCTGTTTGAAGATCTTCACAGAAAACCATATTTTACACGCACGTCTTCTGTTATTGTGGACATGACGTGTGGCCACAGTCGTATAAGCATCAAAGTGACACACGCCGTGGAGACGTGTTGCACTGAAAGTTTAAATTTGCTGACCTTTGTGCAAACATGCTGACCTCTGCAAGCATTGAGTGTTGAGTAGGGCAGAGACTCTGCCTTCTCTCTTCTCCAGTTACTGAGGTCTTCAACACTCATCGTGCACAGAGGAACGCGTCACATGGCTAAAATGTTGGCACTGACGTTCCCTCACAATGCAAGCGATAAACCTCATAAAGTCATTCCAGCGGGACGCAAGGATCTTACAAAGGGACCGAGTACTAAAAACTAAAGTGAAGTGAAACACGCAAACCTATACAAGGAGATGTTGTGTTATAAATGCATATGTCCCGTTTACTATAAACACTACAGAAGACATGCTGAAGAAGACGTCATCATGGCTGCCATCTTATGTAGGTAAAGACAGTGTGCTTGGCTGCAACTAAACAACAACGACGGAAGCTCAGTCTCTATCTTAAATTTGCCGTTTTGTACATTTCTGTTCTATAGCTGCTTATTCCAGTTAAGGGTCACGGTGGGGGTGGAGCCTATCCCAGCAGTCTCTGGGGGAGAGGCTGGGTACACCATGGACAGGCCACCAGGCCATTGCAGGGCCAACACCTTCATAGCCCCTCTAATACCTACAGTCAATTTAAAGATTCTGGTTCACCTCACCTGTATGTCCTTGGAAGTTGGAGGAAGTGGGAGCACCTGGAGGGAACCCACACAAACGTGGGGAGGACATGCAATCTCCACCCAGAAAGGATCAGGTGGGAAGTGAACCAAGGACCTTCACACTATGAGACAACAGTGCTAACTACTAAGCCACTGTGCTACCTACAATTCTGAACCATTCTTCTTCTTCTTGTCAAATTGCACTAAAGATCATGATATAAACTCCATATAAAGTCAAAGAAAAGATTTCAAATCAAACTCAACATTCAACAACAATTGTTTGATTGGAAATATTTTGACTTTTTATATAATGTATCTCAATGATCTTTAATGTGTTTTCTCTCTATCTTTGTTCTTAAAAATGTTAAGAATAAATAATTTAAAACATTTAAGAAATTAAAAATGCTCCTTCAGTCAACCCAACGTTTTATAATATTGGTGAAGCTTTTAAAATGAATGTGGTGTTATTCATCCTTTTTGATATTTATACGCTGGGTTTTTGGATTTACACATTTATTCTTTTTCTATGTTGAAGCTTTTTTAAAATTGTTTGGCTGTTTTTCTATTTCAACAAAAATGGCCAAAAATAACAAATGTCCCAGTATGAATTACGGATATATTAATAATACATAGCGAATATATGATGAACAATCACGGTTATATAAGGCATGTAGTGAGGAAACTGATCCGACACATTGAGATTATCACAGCAGTATTACGGGTGTATTATGAATGCATCGCCCACGTGTTGCGCGTGCACGGCATCTGCATTGCAGTCATAAAAGAAGCGCACTCGGGCCGTCGGCATCACTATTCACACCAACAATACAGCCTCTGGAGCAAGTGCTGGACTTGGACAAGTTCAATCAATTCAATCAATTTTTTTATATAGCGCCAAATCACAACAAACAGTTGCCCCAAGGCGCTTTATATTGTAAGGCAAGGCCATACAATAATTATGTAAAACCCCAACGGTCAAAACGACCCCCTGTGAGCAAGCACTTGGCTACAGTGGGAAGGAAAAACTCCCTTTTAACAGGAAGAAACCTCCAGCAGAACCAGGCTCAGGGAGGGGCAGTCTTCTGCTGGGACTGGTTGGGGCTGAGGGAGAGAACCAGGAAAAAGACATGCTGTGGAGTGCTTTTTAAGTAATGGTTTAATTACTGCCACCTTAAAAGCCTGTGGTACATAGCCAACTAACAAAGATAGATTGATCATATTTAAGATCGAAGCATTAAATAATGGTAGGGCTTCCTTGAGCAGCCTGGTAGGAATGGGGTCTAATAAAACATTGGTTTGGATGAAGTAACTAATGAAAATAACTCAGACAGAACAATCGGAGAGAAAGAGTCTAACCAAATACCGGCATCACTGAAAGCAGCCAAAGATAACGATACGTCTTTGGGATGGTTATGAGTAATTTTTTCTCTAATAGTTAAAATTTTGTTAGCAAAGAAAGTCATGAAGTCATTACTAGTTAAAGTTAATGGAATACTCAGCTTAATAGAGCTCTGACTCTTTGTCAGCCTGGCTACAGTGCTGAAAAGAAACCTGGGGTTGTTCTTATTTTCTTCAATTAGTGATGAGTAGAAAGATGTCCTAGCTTTACGGAGGGCTTTTTTTATAGAGCAACAGACTCTTTTTCCAGGCTAAGTGAAGATCTTCTAAATTAGTGAGACGCCATTTCCTCTCCAACTTACAGGTTATCTGCTCTAAGCTACGAGTTTGTGAGTTATACCACGGAGTCAGGCACTTCTGATTTAAAGCTCTCTTTTTTAGAGGAGCTACAGCATCCAAAGTTGTCTTCAATGAGGATGTAAAACTATTGATGAGGTACTCTATCTCACTTACAGAGTTTAGGTAGCTACTCTGCACTGTGTTGGTATATGGCATTAGAGAACATAAAGAAGGAATCATATCCTTAAACCTAGTTACTGTTGGGAAGGTGTCGCAGCACGGACCCACAACAGGGGGCGCAAATGAACGGACAATGAGTAAGCCAAAAGGTAACAATTTACTGTTGTGACAAAACACAACTAAATGTACAGAAATTGCAAAGTCAATGAACACCACGTGACGTGTGGGCAGGCTCGAAGATAGAAGACCCCGACGAGAGAGAGACCGCGTCCCACACGGCCTCCACCACCAACGGTCTGAAGAACACCGGAGCCGCCAAGTCCCGAATCCCCAGGTGACCTCTGTCTTCGGCTGTCGACCCTGGTACTGCTGGCAGAAAGCAGAAAAAAGATGAATGAGTGTAACTCCTTACACTCAGTGGTCTACAGTTTGTGCACAGTAGGAGGAGAACCTCCACCTCCGAATCACACACTCGTGCAGCTCCTAGTGTGTCCACTTATCTGTAGCGCGGTTGTCGTCGTCACGCTCCACGCCACTTCCCAGATAAGGGTGAACACCACAGGATACCGGCTGCAACAGAAATTCAGAATCCTACACAACGTGTTAATCAGCAGAGAAGTGTACCTCACGGTAGTCGATTTCTCGGCGAGGAGGTGGAGTCCCGATCCGGCTTTTAAGATGGTGATGATGATGATGAACGAGTGACAGCTGGTGCAGGGGATGAATGACAGCTGTCACTTCCTCAGGGTCCGGCGCCCTCTCGTGCTTGGAGCCCGCACTCCAAGCAGGGCGCCCTCTGGTGGTGGTGGGCCAGCAGTACCTCCTCTTCAGCGGCCCACATAACAGTTACAGCGCTTTCTGAAAGACTTCTAGTGTAATGAAACTTATTCCCCACTGCTGGGTAGTCCATCAGAGTAAATGTAAATGTTATTAAGAAATTATCAGACAGAAGGGAGTTTTCAGGGAATACTGTTAAGTCTTCTATTTCCATATCATAAGTCAGAACAAGATCTAAGATATGATTAAAGTGGTGGGTGGACTCATTTACTTTTTGAGCAAAGCCAATAGAGTCTAATAATAGATTAAATGCAATGTTGAGGCTGTCATTCTCAGCATCTGTGTGGATGTTAAAATCGCCCACTATAATTATCTTATCTGAGCTAAGCACTAAGTCAGACAAAAGGTCTGAAAATTCACAGAGAAACTCACAGTAACGACCAGGTGGACGATAGATAATAACAAATAAAACTGGTTTTTGGGACTTCCAATTTGGATGGACAAGACTAAGAGTCAAGCTTTCAAATGAATTAAAGCTCTGTCTGGGTTTTTGATTAATTAATAAGCTGGAATGGAAGATTGCTGCTAATCCTCCGCCTCGGCCCGGAGGATTAGCAGCATCCTCAATGAGGATATAAAACTATTGACGAGATAATCTATCTCACTCACAGAGTTTAGGTAGCTACTCTGCCCTGTGTTGGTATATGGCATTGGAGAACATAAAGAAGGAATCATATCCTTAAACCTAGTTACAGCGCTTTCTGAAAGCACTGTAACTTTCACTTTCAAAAGATTCAGTGGCTTTGCTGTTTGCTGCGGTTGCAGGTAATTTGAATGAATGACATCACAAACCTGTTTGGAGTCTTGCACCGTCTTAGATTCAAGCCCTACTCCTGAGCCATGCTGTTTGCATATCAATGCCCTCAAGCCTGAATGCCGCCTGGCACTGGATGAGTAGACTTGCTTCGTTCTCAGCTCTGAAGTCTAGACATAAGGAAAACTTTCATTAGATGGTAACTTGATAACGTAGCTTCCTCATTCCCTTTATGCTCGGCTCACTCATGAATGCGGTTTTATGACTTGAAGGTACTTTACAATTGAAGAGTAGTTCAGTAGAGTGAGTTATTTAAAACTGTTGCTGCTGATATTCTTTTTTCCACCATCAGTCCACGTTCTCACTGTTAAACCAGCGTCAGACTGCAGTGACAGCAGCATAAGGAGACGTTTCAGGAGCAGCATCCTGCAGGTCCTCCTGGGGGATCCAAAGGCATTCCCAGGCCAGATGGGATGTATAAGCTTTCCATTCCATTCTGGTTCGACCCTGGGGTCTCCTTCCAGTTGCTTCCCATGAGGCATGCCAATCAGAAGACCAAGACACAGTAATTTAGCAGCATTTTTAATGTCAGTTTGGGGACAGGGTTGGGTTTGGGTTGTGGGTAACACAGCTTGTGCATCTCTACTATATATGACCTCCCGTGTGGATTTGTGTTTCGTCCCTGCATCAATTACAGATGTATGGGAGATATATCATGTTAAATAATATTTCTCAAACGGATGATACTGACCTGTGTTCGACCTCCGGGCTAAATCAAAGTGGCAGTGGGACATGGCACATATGAGTACATATCCCCGTCACCCGTAAACTAAAAAGGAAGTTATTGATCCACACCAGCGGAGGGCTGCAGGGCTGAGGATGCAGGTTTAAGGGGTTGGGTTTTTTTGAGTGTGTGTGTGTGTGTGTGTGTGTGTGTGTGTGTGTGTGGGAGCATGTGTCTGCACACACAGCCCATGCACAGTGACTCCCTTAAGCATTGCAGAGGTAGTGGTCAGCAGTTTATGGTGCCCAGGCTCACAGGTCAACGGGGTGAAGAGGTCAAAGATTGCCGGACCTAAAAGGTCTGACGATTACCCCAGAGAATTGATTGCTTACACATCAGAAAAGCCACTGTGGTGTGTTAACGTCAAATTCAGCCTCGACTGTCTGGAGACACAGCACCTCCTTTAACACCCCCCGACTCCCCAAAGTGTCCCACCACCACATGAATGCTTCAGTCAGTCAGGGACTGAGGTAACTCAATCATGATGGGTCAGATTTACAACTTTAATTAATTCAGGTTGGGCTTTTCCAAAACAATTATTTTGCTGCTCAGATGTTTGAATATATTTCTATAGGGTCTAGTGACATAATTCATCACAACTTGAATATCACCATAGTCATAAACAAAACCCACAAAACTGCCCCGCATACCATCTTGCTAACCACTGAGACTTAAAAGCAGATGTCTGGCTCTAATTACTCGAGGACCCCAAGTTTGTATTTGGTCCAACTTAACATTTTTTTTTTTAATGACTGAAAACATCTGTTGTGGGCTTTTCCCACAATAGCAGCCCCCTTACTGTGACTCACTATAACCACTGAGACTAGAAAGCAGATGTTTGGCTGTAATTATGCAGAGACCCCAAGTTTGTGTTTGGCCCAACTTAATATTTTTTTCTAAAAATGAAAAAAACAAAAACCCATCTGTTGTGGGTTTTTCCCACAATAACAGCCCCCTTACTGTGACTCACTATAACCACTAAGACGAGAAAGCAGATGTTTGGCTTTAATTATACAGAAACCCCAAGTTTGTATTTGGTCCAACTCAACATTATTTATAAAAATGACTGAAAACATCTGTTGTGGCCTTTGCGCACAATAGCAGCCCCCTTACTGTGACTCCCTACAACCACTGGGACTAGAAAGCAGATGTTTGACTTTAATTACTCAGAGACCCCAAGTTTGTATTTGGTCCAACTGAACACTTTTTTTTTTACAAAAATGACTGAAAACCTCCGTTTTATCCTTTGTTGCTAATAAAAATCCCCTTCTTGCTATGACACACAATTGAGAGATTTTGAGCCTGACCCAGGAAAAAGTAGGGCGTGGTTCTCCATCTTTTGTATTCTGAGAAGT
Organism: Thalassophryne amazonica; assembly: GCF_902500255.1. NCBI lineage: Eukaryota > Metazoa > Chordata > Actinopteri > Batrachoidiformes > Batrachoididae > Thalassophryne > Thalassophryne amazonica. The sequence continues at coordinate 67,399,338 of NC_047120.1, read as the reverse complement.
CAACATTTCTCGACATTGCACCCATCATTTCTCCAGAAATGATGGTTTCTCAGTAGGCAAGAGATGGAGAAACATGCCCTACTTTTTCTGGATGTGACTTCTGAATCGTCCCTTTTCGCAAACCACTGAGGACAGAGAGCAGATGTTTGGCTTCAATTACTCAGGGGCCCCAAGTTTTAATTTGGTCCAGTTAATCTTTTTTTTTGTGAAAATTACCAGAATTCCTGATTTTAATCTTTAATGTCAATAAAAGTAGCAATTTAGTGAAATAGTTCCACTGAAAAGATTAACATAACAGATTATAAAGAATCACAATTTAATATGTACAGTATATATTTTTGAACTTTTAGTGATTAATGTGAAAGGTGAATGCTTTTGCATGATGGGAAGAATTTGACGCCATCAACCTGTCCAAAAATTTGTTTCAGGATGTGGCAGATCATGAACCTTATGTCAACTCTGCCTGGAACATATTATGTTGCATCTGGCAGAACAAGTTTGTAATGAAGAAAAAATGTCAGAAACAACAGGTTCAAAACCACAAAAACCCCAACCTGGAACATCTCAGAAATATATGAATAGAAACACTTTCTTTAAAAAATAAATGTTTTAGTTCCAAATTTCACATACAAAGTCAGAGGAAACATCTCAACCATCCCGTTTTATAAATTAAACTTTTAGAATATACAGATAGATGAATGTCAATCAAATGAAGTAGAAAACAAGCACAGAGGCGTGATGTTAAGAACATCATGTTACACTGGGGCATAAATAACAGCAAATTTACAGCGCTTTTTTTTTTTTTTTTTTACAGTTTTTGTACCGTTACAACATTTTATAAAACATTTTGGAATTTAAAAGACAATCAAGGAAGGAAGTTGCATGAGTGGACAACCTGAAAACGTCTTCATATTGATGCTGTCCAGATGGCGAGGACGACTCACTCATCATCACAGTTAAAATGATTAGGACTGCTCTGTTTTGCATAATTAATGGTGCTCACTGTCTTTGGTTCTTCTGCTGTTCAGTTGATTGTATTGTGCTTCTGTCGAGCGTTGTTACTCCTGACGTTTGCTTTGACTTCGGGCACGTCTATTTGTAGTTCTGGCTCTATTCTCCTGTTATTTTCAATGGAGAACTTCTGCTGCTAAGTGTTTCGGACAGCACTGAAAGCATAACATCCTTTTGGCACGCAGGCGGCGACTGCAGAACGTCTGAAGAAGTATGCTTCGTTCTGGCCCACGCTCCTCGTGCTGCTGCAGCCATTACCGGCTCTTTCCACAGGATTTGTTTAGCGTGGCGTATGCAGACCTGAGGCAGTAAAAACTCTCACAACCTTTGCTAGCATGGCCACACTCTCATTCATTCAGGGTTGTTGCACACCTGGAAGCAAAGATGGTAGGAAAGTTGGTAGGACATGTCTTTGGAAAACTGCTTTAGATCTTTGGTAACAATATCCTTGTCTGGTTTTGGTTGCTGTCTGAACAAGAACTCCAGAGAACATTAGGTAAGAAGCCATTCAGTCCCAACCAAAGTTGTGGCCAGTCATTTGGTAGAACTTCAGATTGAATGGCCTGTAGAAGTCCCTGAGCCGAAGCAGCACCTCAGAGGAGATTTGGGGATGGGGCCTGCCCTTCGACTTCCCCAGGCAGCGTGGTCTGCTGCTCCCCTCTGGCTTCTTTAAGCAAGGGAACCCTTTGGTCTGATTGAAGTAGAAGTGCTTATCCGTCACCACACGTTTGAGTCCCAAGAAGTCCTGGACCCTGCCCATCTCCCCCGCAGGGTCCATCACCAGGCGTTCGCCGCTGACAAATAGGAAGCGCGAGAGTGAGAAGAAACGTAGCCAGTTCTCTAGATGCTTGGCGTAGATACCGATGCGTACTGCGCTCCAAGATGTATCAATGAGGCCAGTGGTGAGATTGCGAAAAGCGAGGTTCTGGAAGGATGGGAGACCGGGCGACTTGGACAGGGTCTGGGTGTAATCAGAAACCGCCCGTGTTACAGGGTCACGCACCACCACGATGAGCTTGGTGTGGCGGCTCATGGAGAAGACGCGGCGAGGGGCTTCTTTGGTGATGAAGTAACTGGGGGTTTTCTCCATAGTGATCTGACCCTCCAACGTACGAGGCATCAGGCTCCTGAATGGAAGAGAGTGAAAAAAAAGAGAGACCAGACTGTTAATAAAGCTCTACTCTAAACATCCTAAGAGAGAGTACTTGATAGAATGCCAACATGTGTTTTGTATCACAAAAGTAGCACGGTTCTACAAAACAATGGAGTCTCAAAACTTTGAACAAGGCTTTGATGATGCCTTACTTGCCTTGAAGGCTTTTTGGCTTTGTAATTAGTGAGGTAAATCTGTGATTAGTGAGAGATAAACATGATATTAGCTACTGGCGTTGATGGAGTGACCATGTCAGGTCCTACTGGGGGGAACTCTGTGATCGGCTACTGGGAGAAAACCACAAGACTTTAATACACGCAGAAAAGTCATTTCCTCCCCCGCCTCCTCCTAAACAGGCTCAGAAGACTCTGGACTCTCCCGTTCCTCTTGTTTTTCAAACTTGCATAAGGTTGTCCACTAGTACAGAAATAGCAGCCACATTATTGTCATATACTGCTGGTATTTGTTGTGTTAGAGCACAGTTGTTATAAAAAAAAAAAAATGGCCACAGCAGTTCTGTTTTCCTAAATACCTCCACCGAAGATGTGATGTGATTGTTTATGTTGGTGTGTTTATTAGTAGGATTACTCAGAATGTTATAAAGACGTCAAGCCCTGCACTTTTAAAAATAACCTACGCCACCACTTGTTTCCATTTTCACAAAATTTTACCTTGGAAAAAAAATTTCAATGTATTTAGTTCATGTACTTGAATCAATTTTTTGGTGGTGTTTTCAGGTTTTTCAGTTTTTTGGTTTCTGAATTGTTTTTCAGATAATATTCACAGAACATTGTTTATCTCTGCTGTGCACAATTCGTTGGTTTTTGGCACTTGGTTTCTGACTGATAACTGCAAGACAAACTGGCATAAAATTGGAACCTCCATCCAATTTTGGTGGTGTAGGTAAATCCAAAACAGAAAAATGAGCATGATTGAGGCACTTTTGATTTAGATATAATGCAAAATGTACACCAAATGGGCTTTTTAATATTAAATTCAAATGTCCACAAAATCCACAATCCAGATCAGATCCGGATCAAACTTTGTCAGGTGATAGTGCCAGTCTGAACCTCACTTTCAAATATGAGAGTGATTGGGGCACGTTTGATTAAGATATAATGTAAAATATACATTAAATAGGGTTTTCAATGCTAAATTTAAATATCCACAAAATCTGTAATCTAGATCAGATCTGGATCAAACTTTGGCAGTCGATAAAGAATATCATCTTACATAACACTCTCAAATATGAAGGAAATGTGATCTTTTTTGACAGAGTTATGAATTTTTGAAAACCCATTCAATCATTTTTTTCTGACTTTAACCTTTGAACTATGACCTGGAAAATTGAATGAGTTGTTGAATATCAGGATATGAATCTTCAGTAAAAATGTCATGACTATATATGAAAAATTGTAGGTTACAGGCTGTTCACAAAAACAAACAAACAAACAGGGATAAAAACATAACCTCCTTCAACTTCATTGGCGGAGGTAAATATAGCATGTGAAATATCTGACAGAACCACACAGAAATTGGACATCATTAAAGAAGTATTCAGCAATCCAACAATACCAGTCTTTAACATGTACCCCCTCTGGTTACGCCCCTGCTTACAGTTCACATACAGTGCAGAGGCCACTTACAGTAAGGACAAGGCTTCATCACAGACCTTTACACACTGAGATTTACTACATGCAGCAACAGAGATGGGCCAGCAGGTCTCACTTGACTATTTAAAGTCCATGTTTCAAACATTTTAGGCCCGGTGGCCCCCAGGTTCAGACCAGCAGCCTATGGTGCCTAGGGGGGAAATCCTGCCTTCTTTTAAACACTGAGATGGAGCAATTTTTTTACATTTTGATCGATTTCTTAAATATCAAATTTGAGAGCTCAGATGGTTTAGATTATTGTTAATTAATTAAACTGCTCAGGATTCAATTGTGTCCTTGAGTAAGACCCTGTACCCCAAACTGCTTGTTGCCTTGGTTACCACCCTCCTTGGATGCTCTTGCAATTATGTGAATGTGACCGTAAACGGCTTTGGATAAACATATTTGCCAAGTCTGCAAATGTATAACTGTATGATCTTGATAAAACGAGTCACTTGTGGCCACAATAAAATGAAATTTTAGTGCACATTTGATGAGGAGCTGTTGGGTATTTGTGAACGTAGTTGTTGTTTTGTAAGTAATACAGCTGCAAACATGAAATAAACTCATCCCAAATGTAAAATTCCAAAAGTTCTTCTGCCTTGATAACAGTATGTTTTGTCTTAGAGCCTTTCTAGTTTTATTTTCCAGTCTGCCTTTCCGTCTGTGGAAAAATACAGATGCTACAATCCAGCCCCAGATTGCTTAATTCATTTGATTGTCATTTTTTTTTCATTTTAGTCTCTGCTTTGATTTTATGAAGGCTCAATTACAACAATAAATAGATGTCCAAATTTTTATCATTGTAAAGTTATTGGATGTTTTAACTACAATTGGATAATTTGTAATGATTATTATGAAAGCAAGGCAACAGCCCAGTGGTTGGTTGTTGACTTTGGCGTTGTGATTGTTTTCCCCCATCAATAATTTAAGTTTCTCTGCACATTTTGGCTTCCATAAGCCTGGACTGATCTTTACAGTGCACCCTTATTTAGATGACTCACAGACTTAGAGTATGTGGCTCAATACCTCAAAAACTTCAACAAACGCTAACCAAAGTCTGTGTTTGACTGGAAGTCCTGCGAACTTTCCATGGCTGATTGTATATAAGATGAGGGAAAGGAAAACCTATTTGTCTTGTGGCGTTTGTCAGTCAAAAGCTACTGTAACACGAAAATGGAATTGTGAAGAATCCATTGTGAAGAATCTGCTGCCAACTTTCCCGTCCAACAAAAATCTGGTCATTTTTATTGACTTTAAAGAGAAGACTAAAATCTCATGCTAAGTTTGCTTTGTAGAAATCTAAGCATTGAGGAATGCTCACGCTGGAACGTGCTAATTTCCACCGTTACGCCTCCTCGGTACTCATGTGGTGACGGCTGCGTCTGAGCCTCCGTGGTTGGTCTAACGGTACTGGGAGCTCTGATGATGGAGCCAACTTCAGTGGTCCCTCTGATCCAACACACACACACACACTCCACCAAATATATAACTTATGGTGTTCATAAGGAAGCCATTTGTTTTGTTAGAGGTACAACAAAATAGAGAAAAATACACATCGGACGCCTCAGAGGAGAAGAGTTTGCAAAAGCTATATTGTTTCTAAGTCGGGTCTCAACACAAGTGTGACATGTTAGTGGTGATATATTTTAATAAGTCCCAGAAAAAAAAGCTAAATGTCTTATTTTGAAAAGAACTTGAGAAACTCCAACCTTTACTTTGCCGCTGTTAATCTTTGCTCTCTCTTTGGCAGATATGATCATGGTTTGAAACCTTATCCTAACCCTGGAAAACAATCAAATTAAAAGACAATATAATGACAAATCGTGTTGCATCTGGTAAACTTGAATGAACCAACTTCATCCAAGGAGCAAGTCTGTTTTAACTGTGTAATGCACTATAAAAAATCCTGCCTCCTGCTGGATGGTTAGTGGAGGCGCCTGCTTTGTGAGCGACAAAATGTTCTAGATGATTAGTAGACTGAGGATGCTGGGACAATTTTCAAAAATTTGCAATTGGCTGTTGTTAATGAACAACACAATGAAATAATAGATAGAACGTGTGCCTGGGGATAGCACCCAAAGGCTTTGTCAGTTGTACAAATTAACGGTGCCAACTCAAAACACTGCTCTGGACTATTTCAAAATGTGTTTTGGACAGTGTTCTAGAGTTTGTGTCACGAGGAAGACATCACGTGTTGGGTGAATGGGGCTTCAATATGTCAGCAACTGATTAAAAAACAAATGCTTCGAAAATTTCCACTTGGTTTGGTGATAAAACATTAAAACAAAGTGATTGCACTATTTTTAAATTTCAAAATATGTTGAATGTACTCAAAATAACGGTCATTGCATTTCTAATTCCAGGATGCCATTTTTCAGGCCTTTGAAAAGTGATGTACATTTTCAACCACATGATTCATATGAAAAATACATTAAAATCACTTGAACATTTGAATATTTACATTGGTTTAACGGCCTCCCTCAGTGACTAAGGGCCTTTTTCATCACATTTATCTTATGCCTAGGCAGTGGTTCTCAATCCTGCTCCCTGGAACCCCAGGTTGTGCACATTTTCCATTTCTTCTGGACCTGATTAGCCAGATCAGGTGTGTCCTGCCAATCAGGAGCTGGTTGAACAACGGAACACCCCAGATTGGGTTTATTATGTGCTGCAGGTAGATATGGAAAATGTGTCCCGAGGATCTGGAATGAGAATGAGGTTATAGCGTTTACTTCTTGGTTAGCAAGTACGCCATCTCCTCAGTGGAAGTCCAGTAAACACTCTTCCAGAACTCAGTGGCTCAGGGACACAATGTCCTTTGTAAAGCTTGAGAAGATTAAATATTCAGTGAGAGGAAATTGTGAAAGTTTTTATAATAAACGACCATCGCTTTTAACGTTTTTCAACTTTCTTCAATCGTCTCATGACTGATGGGCCCCTTGTCCTCCCTTTTTCCTCTCTCTTTTTTTTTGATTCTTTATATTTAATTATTTTTTCTTTCCGAGTACACATTTTTTTTGCATTCGTTCTTCTTCTACATCTCTGCATGTGGAGTTGGTCCCCGGGCGCCGGACTGTGGCTGCTCACTGCTCCTAGTGGTTGGATTGTGTCTAACTATAATTATGATGGTTAAATACAGAGGACAAATTTTGTTGTATGTATACATGTGCAATGACAGTAAAGATTCTATTTTGTTCTATTATTTGATTTAGGTATTAATATTTTTATTTATTTTGCTTTATTTTTCTTTGTTGTTAGGTTATTTTTATTTAGTTTGTAAATATCATAAAAAACAGAAAATGTGACTTGTTTTTTCTTTTAATTTAACATGCATAATTTTTTTTGACAATGTTATTATCAGACTGTTATTTTTAGTTTCAAATGTCATTCTTATCGTCAAAATGACATAATTTCTTAATTATTTGTGTCTATGAAATTTTTGTCTTTGAAAGCCATTTTTTTCCCTTTCCTAATAAAAATATTGAAAAAAAAAGTGGATTGAGAACCACTGCCATTTTCTTTGGTGCCCTTTTGCTTTCTGGCTGTTTAAGTTCATTGAGTCTGTCGACAGTCAGTCCTGGTGTTCAATACGAGACTGATCGGGGCTCCCACTGACGTCGTGTTTGTATTTCGAACCTCGGACCTCTAATCACAGAAGAGTCCGGCTGCAGGAGAAAGCCCAGCAGGAGGCCACACAGCCGTGCACCATGCAGAGGAGGGTGCACGGTGGCGGTGGAAAAGAAAAGCAGCAAGTTAAAACAGGAAGATTTCACTGTCTTCTTAACTGAGAAGCAGCTCATCTCTCTTGTATGATTAAAAATATGTTTCTTGTTTTTACGTGATGCAGTGACGTTCGGCCCTAAAGAACACTTCAGGAGAACGTAGTGACCCCCGGCATCCGAGCTCATCAAACCTTCATCGTGGGCATCTGCAGCAGGAATGTGAGTGCATTTGACAGCAGACAGATGTGCATTCATCTGGAGGTGCAGATGTGTTCAGATGCTCTCGGAGCTCAGAGTGGGTGGGCTGAGCTTTACTAGGATCTTTTTCAAACATGCGAGGCCTGTGCACAACTCAACGTCTGACAGCAAACACAACAACACCAAAAGAGCAAGCAGGGAGCACCGAGGACTTAGTGTAGATCTTCCTGCCTGTCTCACTTTGCAGATCCAAGCACAACTTTAACACTGTGAAGTCAGCGTGAGACGAAACTGGATCAACACATTTTTGAGTTTCTGTAAAGTCAAGTTGAGCCAAGTCATGTTTGGGAACGTGTGCATCATCCGTGACACCAAGACTATAAAATTATTCATGATTCCACCCTGTTCCACCTCACAACATTTACATCAGGTCTCTTATAAAATTAATTTCTTTCTAAAATGAATGAATGAATTTGTAAATATATAAATAAAACCATTCATCAAGAAGGTGAAATGCAAAGAAAAAAGAGAAGGACATTAAGTCCTGACTCCACCCAAAAACATTTTCATCATGTTTCTTATAAATAAATAACTAAACATTCACTGGGATGGTGGACTGTTTTGCAATGTAAAAAATAAGGTCTTGCGCCCCCTTTTAAACCTCAAATCATTTGCACCATGTTTCATAATAAATAAATAAATAAATACATACATAAATTAAACCACTGGAGAAAAATATGTTAAAAAAGTAAATCAAATAAAAACATAAACAAGCCTTTGCTCAAGCCTTTCATCTAAATTAAATTTTAAAAATAAGTTTTTTTGAGTCAACCCGATCACTTTCTTGTCCTTTTTGTGTGGAGTTTGCATGAAAATTCAGTAAGGTATGTCTTCTATAATACATTCAAATTCTAAGGTACAACTCTATTAGTGTATACTAAGGTATGTCTAAATATCAAAAAAAAGAAAAAGAAGAAGAGTAGAGTAGAGCCACTTAGGTGCCTGGTCTTGAGAACCAGGGATGGTAGGTTGAAAAGCTTTTTTATCCCATGGGAACTCTCCCTACCCACCTAAGCGGCTCAAGAAAATGGACAGCATGTCCATGCCCTGATTGTGATATTTACACAATCAGGGTAGTAAACAACATATACAAGAAATATAGTTACTACATAATATTATAGGAGTTAGCTCCTGAAACGTAAATATGTTCTCTTGTTCACGCGGGTTTCCTCTGAGTGCTCCGACATCCTGTTTGGTGAACTGTTTGGTGAACTGTTTGGTGAACTGGAAACTAAGTTCTCCATTGGTGTGAATGTGTTTGTTTGTCTATATATGTGGCCCTGCGACAGACTGGCGTCCTGTCCAGGGTGTATAGGACTGCTGAGATAGGCTCCATAAATTCAGCATTATTTCATAATAAAAGACAGGTAACCAATCAGAGCGCGACAGCAGCAAGCATGGGCGCAATTTGGTAGGGGGGATGTCCCCCCCACCTTTCAACCAGGGGGTACAGAATATGGTATGTCCCCCCCACCTTCTGACATATATGTGTGTACTTGAAACATGCTATGCCAGTCTTATGTGCAAAACCATGTCAGAATAATATATTTGTTTCTGCAAGTTTGTATTTTTAGCAGCATTGACTTGTTTACAACACCTGTTTCTTGTTTGTCACATTCGGAATTTTCTGGGACTGCATTTGCCCAGATTTGAAACCAAAAATAGTTGCCTCTAGGGACTAGTGTCTACACATAAGTATCAATGGACCATATGCTAATTTACTAAATTCTGAAAGTTAGAAAAGGAAATCAGAAAAGCTATCTGGGACCTCAGAAAGCCCATCTGCAATTATTGCTTGATCTCCAAAATCAGTCTATGCAAGTGAAATTATGTTCAGTATGAGTGTTGTCATTAGTGCCACTTCGAAAATTAAATTCATGATACGTAATTTATCCTAAACTTATGATCTGTTGTTTTTTCAAACTTATGCAAAAACAAATCTTGAGAAAAAAAAAATACAGTATGTGATAGTTAATAATTATTAAGAGCCTGTTCTTTCATATTTATGAATACATTTTACCACATTGCAGTTGTTTTTTTTAATGAGAACTCAACCTATCATTCTTTTTGAGTTCTACACATGTGGTGATACCTTATTTACACCAGGATGTTAATAAAATCAGTGCTGGCTATTCTCAGAATAAAGTTTCAAATTGCATAAGTCAAATGGTGTCCACTTTATGGTCTTCTCAAAATATTAAAATTACTGTTCTGGATGCTCAGAATGCATCTGATGGCTAATAATCACATTATTCCCTTTGATCACTCTGTTCAGTCGATCTTCATGAACCTTGGTGGACAAGCACAGGGAGTTCTGCCGGATCCTTCCCACATCCTCTACCCCGAGTTTGAACTCCTACCATCTGGAAAGCAATAGAGTCCCTCAATGTAGACTGAATCACTTTAAAAATTCATTCATGCCCACATCAGTTAGAGTTTTAAACAATGATTCCTGGGATATGTAGCAGGATTGTGCCTTAATGTCATGGTGCTACTCAGTGTTATTTATTCATTCTTATTTACCGTTTTGTCAGCACTTTCCTTTTAACCATATGTGTGAGACTGCTGTGCAATAGGGGTATGTGCAATATGGATATGTGTATTAAGGATATGTGCAATATGCATGAAGCATCTGTGCAAAAGGGGTATGTGCAATAGTGGTGTGTGTATTCAGTTACAGTAGTGTTCAGAATAATAGTAGTGCTATGTGACTAAAAAGATTAATCCAGGTTTTGAGTATATTTCTTATTGTTAGATGGGAAACAAGGTACCAGTAGATTCAGTAGATTCTCACAAATCCAACAAGACCAAGCATTCATGATATTCACACTCTTAAGGCTATGAAATTGGGCTATTAGTAAAAAAAAGTAGAAAAGGGGGTGTTCACAATAATAGTAACATCTGCTGTTGACGCAACAAACTCAAAACTATTATGTTCAAACTGCTTTTTTTTTTAGCAATCCTGTGAATCACTAAACTAGTATTTCGTTGTATATCCACAGTTTTTCATGATTTCTTCACATCTGCGAGGCATTAATTTTGTTGGTTTGGAACCAAGATTTTGCTGGTTTACTAGTGTAAATGGCATGTCCTCTTCAGCACAAGGCAACATGACCTCTTCAAGTATTTTGACATATCCAAACTGATCCATGATACCTGGTATGTGATATATAGGCCCAACACCATAGTAGGAGAAACATGCCCATATCATGATGCTTGCACCACCATGCTTCACTGTCTTCACTGTGAACTGTGGCTTGAATTCAAAGTTTGGGGGTCGTCTCACAAACTGTCTGCGGCCCTTGGACCCAAAAATAACAATTTTACTCTCATCAGTCCACAAAATATTCCTCCATTTCTCTTTAGGCCAGCTGATGTGTTCTTTGGCAAATTGTAACCTCTTGTGCACATGTCTTTTATTTAACAGAGGAACTTTGCGGGGGATTCTTGCAAATAAATTCTCTGTTTTTTTTTGTCCATTTTAAAGCATTGGAGATCATTGTAGATGAACAGCCTATAATTTTTTTGCACCTGCGTATAAGTTTTCCCCTCTCCAATCAAATTTTTAATCAAACTACACTGTTCTTCTGAACAATGTCTTGAACGTCCCATTTTCCTCAGTCTTTCAAAGAGAAAAGCATGTTCAACAGGTGCTGGCTTCATCCTTAAATAGGGGACACCTGATTCACACCTGTTTGTTCCACAAAATTGACAAACTCACTGACTGAATGCCACACTACTATTATTGTGAACACCCGCTTTTCTACTTTTTTACTATTCGCCCCATCACCTTAAGAGTGTGCATATCATGAAAGCTTGGTCTTGTTGGATTTGTGAGAATCTACTGAATCTATTGGTACCTTGTTCCCCATGTAACAATAAGAAATATACTCAAAACCTGGATTAATCTTTTTAGTCACATAGCACTACTATTATTCTGAACACTACTGTATGTGCAATATGCATGAGTTACGTAATTATACCTTGGCAGCTTTATCTGTGCAGCTCTGGGAGTCCAAGACAAATTTTCTGGAAGGGACAATAAAGTGTATCGTATCATATCGTATTGTATCGTATCGTATCGATTCATCATTCATAACAAGAAGAGGAACTTACTGAATTTGGGCATAGATGTGGATTTTGGATCAGTTTTAGGTACCTTTATGAAATATGAGAGATGTCGTCTTTGTGGAGACATTTGGATACATTTTTCAGAAACCAACCTGTGCACAAACATATTATCCCTTGACTGTCAATCAAAAAGTGAAGTTTTGTGCAGATCCAGATATTTTTCTGGATGTGTTCCAGTGACGTCTACATAAAGACAAACAGTCGGTGATGTTAATGCAGGTGTGAGAAAGAAGCAGCCTTGATGAGGGTTCGCTCAGTCTGAGTTGGAAAGTTTTCATGAAATCTTGTGAAAACGTCGAGCCTGCTTTGGAACAGATCTCGATGAATTGATAGAGATTCAGGTAAAGAACTCTGCAGCGTTCCAAGATGCACTTTCTAAAAAAGTGATTGTGAATTTTCACAATGGCTATTATCGCCTTTCCGGAGGGAAGTGCACGCTTTTCCTGACTGGCAGCTTTATGTTGAGCGGACGCATTCGCACGCACACAGGCACACACATGTGAACATGCCTTCCACAGGATGGATCCACATCTGGGAGTAATGAAGCTCCCAGTGTGCGCATGTATTTGAGGGGGAGATGAGAGAAGTGTTTCTGGGGTTAGGATGTTTCCCTCTGTTCCCGGGATTTGGGCTCTGAAAGCTGTGAGCCATACTGGCTCTGCCAGGCCTCAAGCCAGAACCCTCAACCTGCTTAATCCTAGCCCCCCCACCCCCACACTCGGCGGATATGGACTCTTCCAGCCTGAAGGTCATACGCAGCTGGTTGTGATTCACAGGGCGAGACCACCGGGAATCATGGGGGATCATGTAATGCAACATGTCATTCTCTGCAGATTACTCTCCCGTACAGGCTACTTCTCCTTCTCTCCTCATCCTCCTCCCTATTTGCCTCTGTTTTTCTGACTCTCTTTCTTTTTGAGAAGTTCAAAGTAGGATTATTGTGAATATATTTAACATGTGTGAGGGAATTTTAGAACATGTAGAGTAGAGCGTGACACCTCTGCACGTTCAAAGATCTGTAAACACTGCCTTGTCTGTAACTTGCTGCTGTGCAGAGGTCGAAGTTTGTCATTAGTGAAGGCAGCCCTTCATTCACCACACGGCTGTTTTTTTTTTTTTACCATATTAAGCATTTCTGATGATTTGCATTTTTAAAATTATTTGTTTAGAGTTGCTATAACATTACACTCACATATAATATGTCTTGGCTGCTTGAGAGTTGTTTGATGACTCCACTGCATTTATCACCATGAGCATGACATTTGCACCATGACTGCTCCTTGGGTGCTCTTTAACTTCCCAGCTTTTGAGGCCCACTCTCTCTTTTTTAAGATGATAACTGTGTCTCTCCGTGTTGCCTCAGTCCTGGGAGGCACACTCTTTTCACAGGTATTTGGTACCACTTCCTGTTTTTGTACTCTTCTGATACAGAGGAGCATGTGATACCTCTGTATGTTCAAAGATCTGTGAACGTTGCCTTGTCTCACTGCTGCACAGAGGTTGAGGTTTGTCATTAGTGAAGGCAACTACAGGGTTGAAGAGCTTCTGTGGGCTGATTACAAGTCAGTGATTGACTGCCTGCAACTAACTACAGGAAGATGTCAACCAGCACTTTTCTTTGTTTCTGCTCATGCTGGAGGGATATCTTTGATGTGTGATGTTTCATACCAGTTTCAGACCTTTAAGCTTCTGAGAGCAACACCCAACCCTGTCGCTGAGAAAGCCAGAGCACGTAGGTTGAACAGGGCAAATATTGGCACTTTCTTCAACAAATTTAAAATATAAAAATCATTATTTCTAACTAAAGGCAAATTTATTCTACTCCATATCCGCAACTATGTAGCAACTCAGAGCCCTCTGCGTCATTGAAAACCCAGTTCGAGCACCTCTCTGTAGCTTGACGTGCACCTCCCAAAAATTAGAACTACACGTCGAAACATTAGAGATCACACGGGCTGTGACTGGTCCAGTAACTACATCAGTTCTGGAATCTCACTTTTCCAGTTTCACAGGCAATGACTTTCATGGAATAGCAGGCTAGTTTTCAAGAAAAATGTCATGCCCCCTACTGTTCTGGCAGTGAATTGCATTGCGACACCCACAGACCCCCCGACGGAGAACTTCAAAACGTTCATGCCTTGAAGCGATTGCATCGTAACGCAGTTACGGAGTAGTAGAAGCATAAAAACGGCTTTAGTAGTATAAAAACGGCTTTAGTAGTAAACACAACCTCACTGGCAAGATTCAAATATCCAAGATGACTGATCAGGATCAAAGATCAGGATTAAAGTTCAGCTATCAGGATCTAAGATTAGTGATAAGGATAAAAGGTCAGATATCGAGGCAAAAATTCAGGATCTCAGGTCAACAAGCAGAAATCACAATTTGACACAAATGGTTAATTTTGACCAAACGTCAAGATGTGATAAATTGGGTAGCCTTATTGCATGACTATATGATGCACAGCGAAATGCCGTCCTAGGCCCAGGATGGCAATCACCCAGGCAGATAACGGTCCAAAGGGACTGTAGAATTCTTTTGTGTTAGATCCGCATGAAAAAAAAAAAAAAGAAACTCTCGCACACTGCCTCACTTGGAACACAAAGGTGAATTTAATCAATCAACGTTTCAGCCAGTGGCCATCTTCAGGCAAATCATTTCTATGAATGAAAAGCCGACCCTGTTTAAGATGGCTTTTCATTCATAGTATTTATTTGCCTGAAGATGGCCAAATATATTATAAATATAAATACTAGAAACTTTACTGGTTTACTGGATACTACCGTTCCTCTCCTTCCCGTCCTCTGTCTTCCTGTTACTCCTCCTCTCCAAGTGAGGAGTTGTACAGTCTGGTGGCCTGAGGGACAAAGGAGTTTTTCAGTCTGTTGGTCCTGCACTTGGGAAGGAGCCGTCTGTGGCTGAAGAGGCTCCTCTGGTTGCTGATGACTGTGTGCAGAGGGTGACTGGCATCGTCCATAATGTCCAGCAGTTTGTCCAATGTTCTCTTCTCTGCCACCATCACCAGACGAAATACGACTTCTTGAAAAAAGTGAACATTTTCTTTAACTTTTATGCAGTATTGCATCAACATTCTACTCTGAACATTCACACGAGAGTTCACTTATCCGACCCAACACAAAAATCAGTGTTACATAAACCTCACCTTGCGGTACTCAGTCTCATGTTAGACGTCTGTGCGGCATGCCATCGTGCTCGCTGAAGGTTACCATCTGGCTGAGTCACCAGAGTGGTGAAAAGTATTTTAACTGAGGAGGCTTGCATCGCAGGGGTAGGTCGGTAAGAAAGAGCTGAAGAATGCATCTTTCAGAAAGGAAAATTAGTGGTGTAAGAGTACGAGGAGACATTTCAGGGCCCGAGAGCGGTGAGCGGTCAGAGTTTCCTACAAGATACCAGGGCAGCCGTCATGACAGGCGAGCTCACGGCGTGTGGACGTATGTGTGAAGTTCAGCAAAGACAAGGATTCTGTGCTGTTCAAACTGTGAGCATTAAGTTTCAGACGGTTGGCTCCTCTTTTACAGGACAACCCCCCCCCCCCCCCCCAAAAAAAGAAGAAGAAGAAGAAGAAGAAGAGCCCATTAAATCTAAAAGATTCATCATCACAAAACCCCACTAAGGCCAATAGTCCACTCGTCTGTAATACACATTTCTATGTACAGTGATTGAATGAAAACATATTTTGTTCCTCTGGATCTGAATTTTTATCCAGATCTGCACTAAATCTCACATATTCATAGATACGGGGTGACCCCTCCCCCTCCAAAAAACCCCCAGAACCCATAAAAATTGTAATGAATCCTACAAAGGTCCAGCAAATTTCAAATTTCAAGAAATTTGCTGGAAATGTTGGGGAAGACGATTGGAACAATGATGCAACAAAATATGAAACTGGTACCAGTAAAACTGCAAGTCAAAGTCTGGAATGTGTGTTTGAAATGTGTATCGTGTGGATGTAAGTATAGGTAAAACTGCACAATGTCACTGATTGCTTCCACTCTCCAAACTTATCAAATGGGAAAATCTGCACTTGTGTTCCTGTTGGGTCCACAGTGACCCATTTGTGTTGCTTTATCTTGTGGCGGCCGGGGGCTTTGGGGCCCCGCCCTGTCACCATCTGATCCCCGAAAGCAGGATGGAGGGAGCGTGGGCGAAGAGACAGACAGATCACAGACACTTCCTTCCTGTACCATCCTGGTGTGACATCATGACATCTCCGCTGCAGTTACATACTGCATATGTGATAAAAAAAATTCTGAAATGTATTCTCTCTCTCTCTCTCTCTCTCTCTCTCTCTCTCTCTCTCTCTCTCTCTCTCTCTCTCTCTCTCTCTCTATATATATATATATATATATAATTGGAGCAACTTTACCCAGCCCATGAGCAAGTGCATGAACAGTGATAAGAAAATACACTCCTGCAGACATGTTAAAAAAATAATGTTATTATTATGTGAAGAAACCTCAAGTAGACCAGACTTGGTGAGGTGACCATCTGTTTTGGCCGTACTAATTATAACAGAACAAGGAAATAAACAAAAGCACAACAAGGAATTGTCAGCCATGCAGAGACAGAAATGTTGCAGCTAAGCAGCCATACAAACCTGCCGTGGGCTCCACCACAAGGTTGTAGCTTATCCTTCTCCATGCAGCAATATCTTGGTAAGGTTAGATCTTATTTGTGTGAAGCACCTTGAGGCAACTTTGTTGTGATTTGGTGTCATATAAATGAAAGAAACTGAATATCTTAAGGAAGATATATCATGTGTCAAGTCATTAAAGTGCACAGCAACAGGATGATTGCAGTCATTTCAGTTTGTGTTTGCTGAAGGATCGTTTGATTGAACTCCCATTGGGTGCCACTGAAGGACTGATGACACTCCATGTGCAACTTGTGAGCAAACACCATGTCACCATCATCAGTGTTTATGCACCAACTCTTGACACTGACCATGGAGAGAAGGAAACCTTATCCCATTATCTATCAACATCATCCTTCTTGGCGACTTCAATGCTCGGGTTGGAAAGGACCACCAGCTCTGGAACAGAATCATTGGGACAAATAGAGTAGGTAAGTGCAATATCAAGGGTACCTTTTTTCTCAGGAAGTGTGCTCAACCTGATCTTGTCATCACCAACACAATCTTCGAGCTAAAGGAAAAGTTCAAACTCTCCTGGCAGCTCCCTCGCTCAAAGCATTGGCACCTGCTCATCCAAAAGCATGATCAGAAAGATGTTCTGTCTACCAAGGAAATGATTGGTGCAGATGACTGTTGGACAGATCATCGTCTGATCTGCTCCAGGATCCAGCTAAACATCCACCCCAAGATAAAGTCGACACTGCAAAACAGTCAAAAGGTCCAACATCGCCAAGCTGGAAGACCCAAAAACAAAAGCAGAGTTTTAACAGTGCCTGATGAAAGAACTCCTCACAAAGTACTCTGTCCCGGCTCCTAAGCATTGGGAGGAGCTCAAGACAGTCATAACAACAGCCTGCCAACACTCTGACACCAGAAAAGGAAGCAGCAGGACTGGTTGATGATAATGACCAGGTCCTTCAACGACTGACTGACCAAAAGCAAAAAGCTTTTCTCAGCCTCCAGGAAGTGCCGACCTGGCAAGAGAAAACATCTCGACTACAGCAAAGAGACTGTATTAAGTGAAACTCGCAAACAGAAAAGTCAGTGGTGGATCAGCAAGACTGTTGAAATCCAAGCCCTCACCCAGCAGAGGCTTTTTTAATGTCACCAAACAGTCTACAACCCCTCCACCCAAGGACAAATGCTTCTTTGAAGCAAGGATGACATTAGAATGCTGAAGACCAGAGATGACATCAGTGCTCAATGGAAACAACAATTTGAAAAACCTCTTGAACATCAACCCATTAATAAAGGTGGAAGTGCTCAGCCATTTACCAACACAAGACATTGTTGAAGAACCCAGCCAAACCCAACCTCTTAAAGAAACTCTTGTCACCCTTAAAGGCATGAAAAACAACTAAGAACCTGGACGAGACAACATTCCCATTGAGGTCTTTAAAGACGGAGGTCCCTTTCTCCAACGCCAATTACACCAACTCATTGTCAAAGTCTGGACTAAAAAAAGAAATACCTACAGACCAAGAAGAAAATCACCACCACTTCACTCCTGAACTTCAAGTACGCCAACGACAGCAGTGTGTCATCCTTTATTGAAGAAGGCCTTCAGAAAATCCTTGAAAATCCTCGATAAAGCCTGCACCAAGGTTGGTCTTCACATAAGCCTGAAAAAGACACAGATCCTGTACCAACCTCCAGCCAACATGGTGAAACCCATGCTGACTGCTATGGAACTGCACAGACAGGTCCTGGAGAATATGGCTCACTTTCAATACGTGGGCAGCCATGTGTCATCAAACTCTGACACTGATGACAAGATCCAACACTGACTCAAGTGTGCAGGAACTGCCTTCGGCCGGTTACTTGTGTGCTTTAACAACAGAGACCTTCGACATGAAACAAAACTTCTCATCTACAACGCCATTGCCATGCCAACCCTGTTGTATGGATCTGAAACCAGGGCCACCTGCCACCACCCACATTGCCTGAGGAGTATCCTCTGCATCAGGTGGGGTGACTACCATATCAACATCAGGGCCCTAGCTGAAGCCAAGCTACAGAGCATAGAGTGTGTGATCATCAAGAACCAGCTTCCGTGGGTGGGTCACGCTGTCAGGATGGCGGGCAACTGACTTCCCAAACAGATCTTCTACTCTCAGCTGAGTGAAGGAAGTAAAGTGAAGTGTCCAGAGGAGGACAGAACAAATGCTACAAGGACCTCCTGAGAACTGCTCCATCGACTGGAAGACCTGGGAAGAGCAAGTGAGGGAACTAGCCAGCTGGTGAGAAATGATCTGCACTGGAGTGGATGTCTTTGAAAAAATGTAAATGAACAACACAGAGGAGAAGATGAGAAAGAGGAAGGACAGAGCGCAAGATCCTGACTGGTAGACGCTTCCTGTAGTAAGCATGTGCAGCGTTTGTAAGAAGGCAAAGGCTATACGCCCAACCGTTGGGCAGATAAATATAATGTCTTACCTTATTCGCCCAACCGTTGGGCAGATGAGTCATACATTGACCGTTACATGCAAAACCATTGTGCAGATAAATAGAATGTCTTATCTTATTTGCCCAACTGTGATCGTGTATTTGACATGTGTTTTTTACACCACTTTTTAAGGCTCTATTGCAGCGTATGTTTGACACATTTAACGGCGTCGTCTTTAATTACTGTGAAAACACTGCAATGGATCAAAACAGACAAACTTTATAAGCATCTTGAACGGAAGCCTGTTAACAATGACGAAACAGTTTTTGAACAAAATGCTGCTTGTTGGCTGTAAGATGGTGTTAGTTTGACACAGTTTCCTGGGTGTGATGAGCCAAACAGAACTGCTTTAGATCACAGCCCCTCGGCGGGGTGCGAACCCTCCCGCAGCCGGTGAAAAAATATCTGCCTTTTTTTCCTCCTGCGTTGAAACCGGAAGTGACCTTACAAGCGCGATCATTGGTCGGTTGTGGTTGGGCGTATATGCTTGCGTATTTACTTTATTGAACCAACGGTTGGGCGTATAGCCACTCCGTTATAAGAAACAGTGTGCATCAACACTGGAGCTGTTCAGTCATCTCCACGTCCACCATCCTGTCCGGGAATTGATCAAGAGACTATCTTCCTCGCCACGACGGGTTATTCACATACACTCTGTGATCATGGTGGGATTTTAAAGGCCCACAGATACAGTAAGTGCAGCCCACGGCCCCTTTATTGCTTCAGTCTGCATGTGGTACATTTTAAATATCATACACGAGATGTCCCAGCATGCCACGCTGGAACATTTACTCTCTGATGTTGCACATGTGACAGAGAACACAACTTCTTTCCCACTAATTAAACAACTTTTCTGAATGAATGCACACGCACATTGTAATTGCCTCAATGTGGACTGCTTTCTTGATTGGAAATTCCCCAAAATCTGGGCCAATGAGCGAATGTGACGCGGCCAAGTCTTGCTCACTCAGTTTCCGAGCCGGTCTGAGCTCACCGCACCTTGTGGTTTCTCAGCTCATTGTTAGCTGTGTCTTAAATCTAAAAAACAAGAATCACTGCTGGCACAGGAAAGGACTTTACAAAGGGGAACCGTCTGTTATTAGTGCCATCTATCAGCTGGTACGACGTGGACGCCATCAGCCCGACACCAAACACACACGGATTGGATGCACATGAAGCGGGAAGCAGTGCTGGTTCCCAGATTTTCCCCAAAGACACTTTATTTTGGATATTTTTTTTCCTCCCCCTCCTTCTCCTCTTGTAAAGTATTCAGCTGGAGCTCTCTGCCAGGGTTTGAGGGGTAATTAATCTCATTTCCTCTCCAAAGGAGCACAGCCATCAGCAATTAACCAATTCCTCTGAGTTGGTTAAGTTAAACTGCTGGGACTTTTCTGCGATGGTTTTCACGACAGACAAAGGAAGGTGTGTTCCTCCTCTGTGGGATTCTCAGGGTGGCTGAACGTTCTCACCCAGTCAGACATGAAGCACAGACAGACACCAGTGTAACACGCACACAGCCACCGGTTCGGGTGTTATCTCACTGGGTTGTGATAAATTGCGAACGCCATTCATGAGATTTCACGGGGCTTTGTGATTTCCCTGTGTGAGTCACAGAGTGGCGATCTTGTGTTGCTTGAATTTTGAACATGACAAAAAATTTGTGCGACAAAGTTTGTCTCTAAGTAGTCACAGAGTCAGTGCGGGCATCTCCAACCCTTCTCGATTTAGTTTCCCCGTGAGTCAGAAAGTGTGTAACGTGAGAGAGAACCCGTGAGGGGTTGGCGAAGCACTCTTCCTTTTATATGATTGGAGAGGAACTGCGTTTCTGGAAGCGGTGTGATGACGGCCGAGTGAGTCCAACAGCCTCCAGCCAAGTGACTCTGATGCAGCTCAGCTACAACCCAGAGTGCAGGCGGGGCAGCGGGCTGGACGAGTCCTGTGCAGCAGCAGCGGAGAAGGAGGAGGAGGAGGAGGAGGCGCGGGATCTGGATTTCTTTTTTCTTTTTCTTTTTTTGAAGACTACAATGGAAATGGGTTTCATGCTTTATTGTGTTGTCCTCAGCAAGTTTACATACTGTATTGTTTATTTTATGCACATGCTGAATAAATTAAATCAAATCAAAAGATGCACAACCCTGATGTGCTGCTGAACATCGCAGCGTGCCGTGTCACGGAGAAGTGGCTGTTCCAGCGAGACAGAGGAGTGCTTCAAGAGGATCCCAGAGCCCGGCCTCCAGAGGATCATATGCTGGTCATTTCTGGGAGAAGAGGAGAATGGATCTAACGTGGACAATAATAATAACAATGAGATGCAGTGGGCTGTTACTCTGCCGGACATCGTTCTACAAGTCTCCGAGGGCACTGCCACCAGACAAAACATCCACTCTTTTCTTCCCTTTGTTTCATCTTCATAGAGACATGCTAGGCCATTTTTACCTCCGCCAAGGAGGTTATGTTTTCAGTCGCGTTTGTTTGTTTCTGTCTGTCAGCAGGATAACTCAAAAGGTTTTGAACAGATTTTAATGAAATTTTGTGGAGTGGTTGGAAATGACAAGAGGAACAAGTGATTAAATTTTAGTGGTGATCTGGATCACGATCCGGATCCAGGAATTTTTTTAAGGATTCTTCACCATTGCGGGATAGGGGGAATTTTGACATTCTAGTTTCTAACACCACAAAAACAAGGCAGAAAGGCTTGAAAAAAAATGAAAGTGTAACATAGTCAAATGTTCTATCAAACAACAAAGTTTGGTGATGATCGGATCCGGATTCCGGATCTGGTGATCCAGAATATGCAAAAATATAGGGAAAATAGAAAATGTGTCAATGTGAGGTGACAAATGAAGCTAGAGATGCACAACTAACACCAAATTGTAGCTGAATCTGTACTGATTCAGTACGGTGTCATCAGATTTGGTGTAGCTTCAAATGTTATGGAGCTAGATCCAGAAGAAAACCGCCATTACCGAAAAATAATTTTATACAGTAACTTTTCAACTAATAAAGACATAAAAGTGATTTCAAGTTCTAGTGGTATGTTTTCATGGTCAAGGATGTCAAATATAATGGAAAGAAAAGTGTATGTATCATAGTTTAGGTTGAAACACTGAATTCTTGAATAGATCACTGTGCCAAGGAGGGAATCTCTTTAGGGTCAGTGACCCTATGGCCTTGGCAGAGGTTGCTTCTAGTTAATTATATGTTATTATTTATTTATTTTATTTTATGAGTATTTAAGAGCTTTCCCTTCCATAGCTATAGTCTTGGGTATTTCCACAGCCTCATTTCACATAATAGCAGCATTATAGCAGCCCACAGCCACACTGAGCTCTTTGGTTCCAAATGTGTCGTTATTTCAGAGCAATTCCAAGTGACAATTGTCGCTAATTAACTGATTTTCTTGCAAATTTGTGTCTCCAACTACTCTCCAACAGCAGACCATTGTGACCGGAGGACCTTTGTGGCCGGGACGGCAGTGGGATTTGAACACCTGACTGCTCGAATCGAAGACCAAAACTCTACCAAGTCAGCCAAAGGGGAACTCCCCACGAGCCAAGCTAGTAGGAATATCTTTTCAATCTGGACTTCATCCTGCTACATATTTCCCCACCATTTTTGATTTTGTCCTGAAGTCACAGGTGCATTTAAGCACATTCTGTGACTACCCACATTCTGTCGACAATGCCAGTTTGTGACCGGAGGACCTTTGTGGCCGGGACAGCGGTGGAATTCAAACAGTGGACTGCTCTATCTTTGTGGCCGGGACGGCGGTGGGATTCGAACAGCGGACTGCTCTATCTTTGTGGCTGGGACGGCGGTGGGATTCGAACAGGGGACTGCTCTATCTTTGTGGCCGGGACAGCAGTGGGATTCGAACACCATACTGCTCGAACTGAAGACCAAAACCCTACCAGGTCAGCCAAAGGGGAATTCCCCACTAGCCAAGCTAGCAGGAACATCTTTTCAACCTGGACTTCATGTTCCTACATTACACTTTGCTGATAGTTCACAACAAACAGTCAAAGTAAATTGGTTGAGGGTGTATTTGTTCCCTTTGATCTGTAGTAAATATGATTCTAAGATGACTTGAAAAGTACCTCTTTTCACGACAAAAATTATATATCGTATGTCCCTGAGTACAAGCTGCACATTTTTTTCTGTATTAACCGCTTTTTAATTTGGGATTTTAACAACAAATGGCTACTGTAACAACTGCAAAAATGTTTGAGTTGTAAAGTTGGACATTTCAACATGGGCATCTATGGGGACTGACCTGCTTTTGGAGCCAGCTTCAAGTGGCCTTTCAAGGAACTGCAGATTTTGTCGCTTGCACTTTCTGTTTATTTTTCAGCAATGAGCGGTGTCGTTTGTTACCCATCGTACTTTTCTGTCTCATTTTAACAAGTCTGAAACTTTGCAAGTGCTCATATTTTAAATTTGTTTACAGTTTGCAAAGTCATCTGAAAACAAAGACTGGTCCAAATCCCCAGAAATACCACCAGTCACAATGAAAATAGTTCAGTTTGTGCTTTGACACAAACTGAAGCATGGTGAAACTGTTTCCTGACTGTTCTTCTCAGATAGCATATCTCTGCTGTCTGACCATCTGATCCCATCCTTTCTGACTGGATGAGATGTTGCCTGCCCACCAGGGGAAAGATCAGCCAACAAGGAGCTGCCAAAACACTGATGACTGAGTTGGATCAGGCATTGTTTTTTTCTTGTTTTTTTACTTCCAGAATAAAAGTCCACACCTATTCCACAACAATCTATTATAGATAGATAGATAGATAGATAGATAGATAGATAGATAGATAGATAGATAGATAGATAGATAGATAGATAGATAGATAGATAGATAGATAGATAGATAGAAAATGCAAAAATCCACTTTTGTTCCACTTTTGTTTTCAGGAGTCAAAGTAAGACATCTTTTATGAACACAACATCCTTATTTCTCTTGAATTTTGTTCAGAAATTTGTTCCAAGTCTGTGCTTGTGAGCACTTCACATTTGACAAAATAATCCATCCAAAGATGCTGATTAAACAGCATGATTATTGCACAGGTGTTCCTTGGACTGATCCCAAAACATGCTGTCACAGTCTATATGTTCAGCAAATTCAAACTATTGCAGAATTGATACTTCACATCATACATCTTTTCAGGAAGTTAATATATTTCTGAAAAATAAATATTTAACATTTGCAATAAAAAACAAACAAACAAACAAACTCCCCCCCAAGAAAAATCTGTAGATAAAAAGCCATTTACAGGCATCTAAGAAACTAAATGTTTATGCGCCTGTCGCTTTAAATGGAGAGGAGCTGCTGCTGACCACGCCCCCTCTTTGACGGTACAGGCAGCAAGAATGATGTAAAGGTTGAGGAGTTCATCTATGTCCCACGGATTGGGTGGGTGTGTTACGCATTACAAAGAGCAGATCAGTGGGTGTGTCTCAGAGAGTAAACAGGAGGCCATATATGGACCTCTGTGACATATGTCACAGAAGTATAAAATGAGTCATTTCAAGCTGAAATCCTGTGGAGTTTCTACATGCACTTACCTAAATAAGTGGGACATTAACCTTCTTTTGTAATATGAAAACTCAACTGCATCTAAAGTTTCTCTGCACAATATGACACCTTTAAAGCGCAGAAATTTCCTCCTGGTTTTAATGGTGTAAAATTGAAATAAATAGGTGAGATCCAACATTTACCACATTTACATTCTGCGTGATTTCACAGCCTTTTACTTGGCCTTCACATATATGAAACAGAAGGCAGAGGAGTATTTGATGTGAAGTTTTCCTTCCTACCGTGAAGCTTCACATACTGGTGGAGCACTGGAGCCTGAACAGAGACCTCTTTCTTTCAGCAGCTTCTATACTTTTAACCATTTAAAAAATTTCCCCAAATCCTACCCTGAATGGCTTTGTTTTGCAAAACCCTTTCAATGGCAATCTTTGCAACATGCAGCTTCCAAGAACATGCAGACAGGAAGGAATTCAGCAGGAGAATCCCCCGTGATTGGCAACGACGTCCAGCAGGAAATAAAACCTTGACACTCATGTCTCGGTAGCCTTCAGCTAAATTATACACCACACTTCATGAGACAGGAGAAGGGGAAGCTATACGCTGTAAAACCTGATAAGTTAGTCCCGCTCAAAATGTTTGAGGAAACTGATGACCTCAACCCAACAAACTCAAATAATTCAAACATCAGTAATTGTTTTCAAGCAAGATAAATTAACTTGGTTGATTAGTGTACTATATATATATATATATATATATATATATATATATATATATATATACACACACCCACACACTTAGTATAAAGTGAATAGTGTGAACTTCATTTCCTGTGTCCCAAAAAAATATGCAACATTTTATCAGCAAAGAAAATGGTCAAAGCATATGTCTAGGAAATAAATTTATGACTGGATAGAAAGCTGAAAGGTTGAAGTTTTTCATACGGATGTCAATATTGGCCCTGCATTTTGTCAGTCTCTTAGACAACATGTTCAATGGAGGCCCCGCGCTGGCCAATTACGGCCTGCAAACGCTTTGGGGAAAGTGTCCTGAGGAATGTTTTGGATTTCTCTGCAGATGTTTTCCTTCAATGCATCGATGCTTGGCGTCAACATAAACTTCAGGGTCTCTGCAAGTAAAAAAGAAACATAAGTGATTAAGTTTGTACCATTTAAGAGTCAAACCGAGTGTTTTAAATGTTGTATATTTTTTTGGGGACACCCTATATATATTGCACTCATTCATAAAATTCTGTCAATAAATATGAAATACAACCAATTTCGACCATGGACCTTTGAGTCATACTCCGTTCTTCACACTGACCCTCCAACTTGTGGTTTAGCATCTTTAGCAAGCACACTGACACAACAACAACAATAATAATCACAATAATCATAATAATTAGCACTGTCTTGGTGGCTTCCCTCACCAGTCTCCTTATGGTCACTCATTTTGAGAACTGCTGACTTCAGATAGATTTACCATACAGTACCATACTGTTTGTATTTCTTAATGATTGATGTAAATAAATTTGAACACATATCCAGGGACTTGGAAATGTTTATGTATCCGTCCCTTGACCTGTCCAAAAAAAGAAAAAAAAATGGTTGTAAAAGTGATGCTTTGTATGAACAATCATTCTGATCTGATCTTTGTAGTTAGCATTGTAGAAGAAGTTGGGTTATCAATATGTAGACCAAAGTTAGATTCCCTGTCATGCTTCCTGTCTGTGTACTTGAACAAGACACTTCATCTGCATTGATTCAGTCCCAGCTGTACATGAGTACCAGCCTTGGCTGGAGAAGTGACCGGCCAGAGGGAGTCATAGACGCTTGTGCACTTCACAATATGGAATCTGGTGTCTCTTGACTGACCTCTACTGGTGGTTGGCTCTCACTGCGGTATTGTATCACTTCCTGTTCCGGAGCACAGCGGTGTTTTTCTGTATCTGTTAGCTGTTTAATCTGTGCAGTTAGACTGATCTAGTTACCTAGATAACGATTTGTTTCACAGTGTAATCTTCACGTGCCTTAACTAAAGCACTCCCTCTGCTGAATCACCTCTAAATTATTTACACATTATTCACTTTGTGTGTTTTTAGGAATCCGCTAGCTTAGCGCAGCTACTAGCTCTTAGCCGATTTAGCATGGCGGCTTCTCCTGTCTCTCCCGCACTTTTCTGCTCTGGGTGTGAAATGTTTAGTTATTCCTCGGCATCCTTTAGCAGTAATGGTACTTGTAATAAGTGTAGCTTATTCGTAGCTTTGGAGGCCAGGCTGGGCGAATTGGAGACTCGGCTCCGCACCGTGGAAAATTCTACAGCTAGCCAGGCCCCTGTAGTCGGTGCGGACCAAGGTAGCTTAGCTGCCGTTAATTCCCTTCCAGCAGATCCCGAGCAGCCGGGAAAGCAGACCGACTGGGTGACTGTGAGGAGGAAGCGTAGTTCTAAACAGAAGCCCCGTGTACACCACCAACCCGTTCACATCTCTAACCGTTTTTCCCCACTCGGCGACACACCCACTGAGGATCAAACTCTGGTTATTGGCGACTCTGTTTTGAGAAATGTGAAGTTAGCAACACCAGCAACCATAGTCAATTGTCTTCCGGGGGCCAGAGCAGGCAACATTGAAGGAAATTTGAAACTGCTGGCTAAGGCTAAGCGTAAATTTGGTAAGATTGTAATTCACGTCGGCAGTAATGACACCCGGTTACGCCAATTGGAGGTCACTAAAATTAACATTGAATCGGTGTGTAACTTTGCAAAAACAATGTCGGACTCTGTAGTTTTCTCTGGGCCCCTCCCCAATCGGACCGGGAGTGACATGTTTAGCCGCATGTTCTCCTTGAATTGCTGGCTGTCTGAGTGGTGTCCAAAAAATGAGGTGGGCTTCATAGATAATTGGCAAAGCTTCTGGGGAAAACCTGGTCTTGTTAGGAGAGACGGCATCCATCCCACTTTGGATGGAGCAGCTCTCATTTCTAGAAATCTGGCCAATTTTCTTAAATCCTCCAAACCATGTCTATCCAGGGTTGGGACCAGGAAGCAGAGTTGTAGTCTTACACACCTCTCTGCAGCTTCTCTCCCCCTGCCATCCCCTCATTACCCCATCCCCGTAGAGACGGTGCCTGCTCCCAGACCACCAATAACCAGCAAAAATCTATTTAAGCATAAAAATTCAAAAAGAAAAAATAATATAGCACCTTCAACTGCACCACAGACTAAAACAGTTAAATGTGGTCTATTAAACATTAGGTCTCTCTCTTAAGTCCCTGTTAGTAAATGATATAATAATTGATCAACATATTGATTTATTCTGCCTTACAGAAACCTGGTTACAGCAGGATGAATATGTTAGTTTAAATGAGTCAACACCCCCGAGTCACACTAACTGCCAGAATGCTCGTAGCGCGGGCCGAGGCGGAGGATTAGCAGCAATCTTCCATTCCAGCTTATTAATTAATCAAAAACCCAGACAGAGCTTTAATTCATTTGAAAGCTTGACTCTTAGTCTTGTCCATCCAAATTGGAAGTCCCAAAAACCAGTTTTATTTGTTATTATCTATCGTCCACCTGGTTGTTACTGTGAGTTTCTCTGTGAATTTTCAGACCTTTTGTCTGACTTAGTGCTTAGCTCAGATAAGATAATTATAGTGGGCGATTTTAACATCCACACAGATGCTGAGAATGACAGCCTCAGCACTGCATTTAATCTATTATTAGACTCTATTGGCTTTGCTCAAAATGTAAATGAGTCCACCCACCACTTTAATCATATCTTAGATCTTGTTCTGACTTATGGTATGGAAATTGAAGACTTAACAGTATTCCCTGAAAACTCCCTTCTGTCTGATCATTTGTTAATAACATTTACATTTACTCTGATGGACTACCCAGCAGTGGGGAATAAGTTTCATTACACTAGAAGTCTTTCAGAAAGCGCTGTAACTAGGTTTAAGGATATGATTCCTTCTTTATGTTCTCTAATGCCATATACCAACACAGTGCAGAGTAGCTACCTAAACTCTGTAAGTGAGATAGAGTATCTCGTCAATAGTTTTACATCCTCATTGAAGACAACTTTGGATGCTGTAGCTCCTCTGAAAAAGAGAGCTTTAAATCAGAAGTGCCTGACTCCGTGGTATAACTCACAAACTCGCAGCTTAAAGCAGATAACCCGTAAGTTGGAGAGGAAATGGCATCTCACTAATTTAGAAGATCTTCACTTAGCCTGGAAAAAGAGTCTGTTGCTCTATAAAAAGCCCTCAGTAAAGCTAGGACATCTTACTACTCATCACTAATTGAAGAAAATAAGAACAACCCCAGGTTTCTTTTCAGCACTGTAGCCAGGCTGACAAAGAGTCAGAGCTCTATTGAGCCGAGTATTCCTTTAACTTTAACTAGTAATGACTTCATGACTTTCTTTGCTAATAAAATTTTAACTATTAGAGAAAAAATTACTCATAACCATCCCAAAGACGTATCGTTATCTTTGGCTGCTTTCAGTGATGCCGGCATTTGGTTAGACTCTCTCTCCGATTGTTCTGTCTGAGTTATTTTCATTAGTTACTTCCTCCAAACCATCAACATGTCTATTAGACCCCATTCCTATCAGGCTGCTCAAGGAAGCCCTACCATTAATTAATGCTTCGATCTTAAATTTGATCTATCTTTATTAGTTGGCTATGTACCACAAGCTTTTAAGCTGGCAGTAATTAAACCATTACTTAAAAAGCCATCACTTGACCCAGCTATCTTAGCTAATTATAGGCCAATCTCCAACCTTCCTTTTCTCTCAAAAATTCTTGAAAGGGTAGTTGTAAAACAGCTAACTGATCATCTGCAGAGGAATGGTCTATTTGAAGAGTTTCAGTCAGGTTTTAGAATTCATCATAGTACACAAACAGCATTAGTGAAGGTTACAAATGATCTTCTTATGGCCTCAGACAGTGGACTCATCTCTGTGCTTGTTCTGTTAGACCTCAGTGCTGCTTTTGATACTGTTGACCATAAAATTTTATTACAGAGCTTAGAGCATGCCATAGGTATTAAAGGCACTGCACTGCAGTGGTTTGAATCATATTTATCTAATAGATTACAATTTGTTCATGTAAATGGGGAATCTTCTTCACAGACTAAGGTTAATTATGGAGTTCCACAAGGTTCTGTGCTAGGACCAATTTTATTCACTTTATACATGTTTCCCTTAGGCAGTATTATTAGACGGCATTGCTTAAATTTTCATTGTTACGCAGATGATACCCAGCTTTATCTATCCATGAAGCCAGAGAACACACACCAATTAGCTAAACTGCAGGATTGTCTTACAGACATAAAGACATGGATGACCTCTAATTTCCTGCTTTTAAACTCAGATAAAACTGAAGTTATTGTACTTGGCCCCACAAATCTTAGAAGCATGGTGTCTAACCAGATTCTCTGTATGCACCACTCTGCATTTAATCATTAGTGATTGATCTCTGCTCCCCTCCACAGCATGTCTTTTTCCTGGTTCTCTCCCTCAGCCCCAACCAGTCCCAGCAGAAGACTGCCCCTCCCTGAGCCTGGTTCTGCTGGAGGTTTCTTCCTGTTAAAAGGGAGTTTTTCCTTCCCACTGTTGCCAAGTGCTTGCTCACAGGGGGTCGTTTTGACCATTGGGGTTTTTCCGTAATTATTGTATGGCCTTGCCTTACAATATAAGGCTCCTTGGGGCAACTGTTTGTTGTGATTTGGTGCTATATAAATAAAATTGATTTGATTTGATTTGGTGTAAGCACCGGCACCAATGGACATCAGGCGGCCTATATAGGGACTAGTTATGAATGCTTCTTGTTGTCCTTTATTTGTCCAATGACTTATTGGCTCTGAAAATGGAGAGACAGTGTATCAGAATGTCTATAATTCCTAAATGGCTAATGAGACATTTCTCACAGGGAGGCATGCTACATGGCAAAAGTGTAGCTGACGTTTCCTCATAATGCCAGTAATACTCCTAATCTTAGTCTCCCTAAGTAACCACATGATTGGCACAAAGTCATTTCAGGGGTACAAAAGGATCCTCTGAAGAGTCTTAGTATGAACGACATCCAGTTGTGGTTTTATGTCAGTGGTTAGTGACCAAGTCTCACAACCACACAGTAGGACAGGAAGTGCCTTGGACCTTCGTTCTGCAATGATATTGGCTTCACCCGTGTCCAGTGACCTCATGACTTCCCAGGTGTCTGTCAGTCTTACAGGCTGAGGATTCAGAGACTTGAAAGTCAAAGCCAAGACAAGTGAATGTCTCTCCAAGTTCAACACTTTGGCCGCACACAGACGCCCTTGTGGTGGCTGAGTCCAGGAAGTCACTGAAAGCCTGGATCTCAGCCTCGATCCAGTATGATCACAAACCCAAATGCTCGGACTCGTTGCTCGGCTGTTTAAATTCAGCTCTGTCTGTGTCCAAATACTCATGGACCAACTGTATAAATAGTGAGAAAATGAGTCGATAAAGGATGAGCTGCAGCGTCAGAGAGAACAGGAGCACATCCAGCAGAGTTACATCACACAGTTCATCCTGAACAAGCCAATAAATCCACAAAAGCAGCACTGTGGGGAATAAATGTCAGCGACAGCGGGAGCAGCAGCTCGCTGTCAACAACATCCAATATTCACAAGTTAATTCATTTCTACTGCAGCGGCGTGATAAAAGCGTCAAGCCAGAGATCAATAGGAAGAACCTATTTCAGGTGATCAATATCCAGAAATGGCATTCATATCTGCTGGATGTTTACGGTATCAACAAATGGTGGAGGAGGGAGAGAATGAGGACGTGGAGGGACGTGCACTCAGGCTGGAGATCACACTCACGCGCACGGTGCACACCCAAGAGTGTGAGATGAATTTCAGCAGGGAGATGATAAAGTTAATTAAATTATTAGTTCAATCAATTAATTAATTAAATCTGGGCTGTGACCCAGGTCTGTGTAGATTTTATCATTCAATCTATTACAGTAATTTATTTAACACTGGGGGGTTGTCTCCTTTGATCTCTCTCTTTAACACTTTTGCTCTGTGATGTCACAAAGAACCGTTGAGGACTGCCAATGGGTTTATGGGCAAGAGAGAGAGAGAGAGAGAGAAGGGAAGAAAAGAAAAGAAAGAACAGGAAAAACAAAAGTAATTTAAACAGGAAAAATAAAAATAAAGGGAAGAAACAGGAAACCAAAGAAGATAAATGAAATGTAAACAAAAGCAAAATAATGTAAAGGAAAGGATGGGAAAGGGAAATTTATGAATTAAAGAATGAGAAAACATTAGAAAGGAGAGAAAAGAATGATAAAAAGAGGTTAGTGTTATGTGTCGGACGCAGCCCAGAGAACCGACCAGCGTTTGAAGGACCCAGTATAAAATAAGCAGAGCACGGTACAAAGGATAACAGAGTTTAATGAACATAACAGTGCTGTGAAAAATATAAAAGTGTGCGGTCTGGCGTGGTGGATTGCGGTGCGCTCCCAGCAGCGCTAACGGTCCGGAGCCAGAACTGGTTCGGACCCAAGGACCCCGCCGACACCCCCCAGGTGGCCGCGACAAACCGAGTCTGTGAAAGAAGGAATCATTATGTGAGTCCACACTCAACACACAGAGAGAACGCTCAAAGGTGCACAAACAGCAAACACTTCCTGGCTTAATTACTAATCAGCTTCCCACCCTGCAGGCATGGAACATCCAGTTCACAAACTCACTGCAGCGGAAGCTGATTTAAACAACCAACATACAGCTCAATATAATAAGGTGTGAGGGACACCACATTTACTGACTGTATAAATGTTAGTCACAAATCTAACGTACCTCAGGAAGTGTGCTGACGAGCGTGAGACCTCACCCCCTCCTCTTTCACAGACCATGCATCAAACCTGGACATTCTCTGCATCCACTGATGATGAGATGGCTCCCGAGATGACGATCTCACCCGTCTGGTCACAAGGTCGAGTCTCTGGCAAATACACACTGTATACTCCAGTCTTAAATGCCACCATGTTCCAATCCATGTAGATGCACCACAGCTGTGAGTCCTGACGAGCCGCAGGTGATCAGGGTGAGGTCCTGATAAACTCAGCTACACAGCCACTCAGTCCCAAATGCAAGCCACCTGGAAGGAAAAACAAAAGACAGAAACAAAAAGGCAGCCAGGCCCCCCAGCCATACAACAGTTAGGAAGGAATGGGAAAATAAAATAAAGAAATGAAAGAATTAAAGAACAGGAAAAGACTGGAAAACAAAGCAAAAGATGAAAAAACAAATGACTAGAATGGGAAATTAAGGAATTAAAGGATGGGAGAGGAATGAAAAGAACAGAAAGTTAAGTAAAGAGGAACAAATTGAATTAAAACAAAGTGAAATGAACAGAAAGAGAGAAAAGGATACAGGAAATGAAAGGTATGAGAAGGACAAAAAATGAAGAAAAGAAAGAAAATCAAAGCAAAAAAAAAAAAAAAAGTCCAAAGGGTCTGTGTTTATTTTTTTCAAATATCTGCCTCATAAAAAAATTGGAATGAAATAAAGATGTCGTTGCCAGTCTGTACTGTGGTGAGACATCTCGTGGGTGCAATAAATATGTACATGGTGAGGTAGAGGAAGACTGAGGCGTGGGGCCGACACGGGGTAGGGGTGGGGCAACAACTGATGTCTAACTATGAATGGGGTCCAAATCCCTCTTAGCGTGACCCTGAGCTGTCCATGTTAATGTCTGGCCTGTCATTACACCGGTCCAGTTCAGGCAGCGCTGACATGATCCGTCACCGGATTAAGACCGAACACAAACCCACATTTCATTACGGCTTCAAAAAGAGAACAAGGGAGAGGAAGAGAACAAAAGATGAGAGGTTAGTTTCCTGTCAGCAACAATGTAAAGGTCATTCACCTTTAAATCCTTATGTTCCCCTTAAAGCCCCCCCCACAAAAAAAAAACAAGGCAGGAAAAACCATTCTGAACTAAAATTCTATTTTTTTAATAAATATTGCTGCTCCTTTACACCAAATGTGAACACCAGAGATCACACCCTCATATGTGTCGCTTCATAAACATGTCAGCAAAATTTTATGAGGCTTTGGAAAAGTAGAATGCAGTGAGTGACTGAATGAGTCCAACTGTCTCCACTTTAACACAATCAGGGCCGGTGTCACTGACCGAACAGTCCCCCCTAAAAATCGGCCCACCCTGCCTTCACTGTGTCATTAGCCGCAGTTCACCAATTATCACCTCGTTTCTGCTTAAAACTGACTTTAGAATGATTTAAGAGGTTTGACCTTTATCATTTGATGGTTAATAATCACATAAATCCACTTGATCACTTTGAGTGAAGAGACTCTGTCTCAGACGAGCGGCTGAGCTCCGAAAGGACGCATGCGCAGTGGAGGCAGGGCGGTCTGTTCGGTCTGTGACACCGACTCAAGCCATTTTGATGTCCTAGGCGCGATTAAGGTTTTAAATGGACCACAATGGAAATAAGTGTTTTCACTTTCTTGTGTCATCCATGTATTTTTAACAAATTTACAATTATATTCATTACTTACATTGAACTTACTAAATAAAAATCACACACGCACACACTTGCAATTTTAATATAAAAATGATTTACTGCCCCCTGCTGGAATGCCTTGTGAGTCCAGAATGTAGTTAGCAACATTCGTTGTTCAATGTTGTTAGCTAATATTCGTAGTTTCTCCAAAAATATTAGTCCTATCAACGTTCTGTTCTGGAGCCGTTCATCCTTGACCCAGACTACAAAAGCATACCAAATGGAAAATGCCAGCTCTCACCAGTTTGTCTGAGATCAGAGTTATACACATGCACACAGAGCTTTTTGTCTGTTCTGCATTCTGCCGCAATCAGGTGCTTTTATTTTTATACACCCACAAACAGAGATGTGGTCGAAGACATCAAACGCAATAGAGTTCCCACTCATGGTAACGGCAACATGACACTGAACTAAACAGACTAAACAAACTGAACTACAAAACACAATAAATCAATAACACTAACAACACTGTTAAATTAACATAAACCACAATAACAGCATTTAAAACCTCAAAACCCCAAACGCCCATGTTGCACTGCAGCACAATGTCCATTGTTCACTGTTGTTAGCCACTATTGCTAATTTCTCCAAATGTATTAGTCCTATCAACTTTTTGTTTTCACAGCATTCATCCTTGACACAAAATACATAAACGTACCAAATGTCAGCTCTCCCCAGTTTCTCTGTGATCAAAGCTGCACATGCACGCATGCATTCATAAACACACACAGAGGGCATTTGGCTATTATAATATAGATGGTGCTACGGTCAGTGAATACTTTGTACTTGTATTTGGTAACAATGGGCCTTATACAGTGTCCTCCAAAAGTATTGGAACACTTGGTATTTCACACATTTTAATTTGTTTATGCCATTTTAAATACAAAAAATTCTAAAATTATCATCCTTAAAGTCAAACTGAAAGCAAATCTCTACAACTTGATATAAATATATAATAAATAAAAACACAATTAAAAATATAAAAGCCAAGATGATGGATTGCATAAGTAATGGAACACTTTGGTATAATACCTGTAAATAATCAGTTTTATTGCCAGTTTTCTTCAGACAAGTCAGGGGATGGATACATAAACATTTCCAAGTCCCTGAATATGTCTTGGACTTTATTTACATCATTTATGAAGAAATACAAACAGTATGGCACTCTATGTTACGATTAGCAACACAAAATGAACCCAATTACGTAGGCAGCAGACAAATGGGAGGCAGGTGATAACACGGGTGATTTATTAACCACAACACGTAAGATTAGTCCAACAACCAAAGTGAGCACAAAGGGGTTAAACACCAGTTACAATCAGCCAGTGTAAATATGCGCACATCATCACCAGGTGCAAGGCTACTGTAGTGAACATGAAACAATAAAAAAGCCTGCACACTTACTCCTTTGTTACTGCATTTAATGTGACAATGTTTCGATCCCACTGGATCTTCCTCTGGTCATGACCAGATGGTCACCAAGATGGAGGCTGCTTGTAATCACAGGTGCTTTATAATTATTATTTTTTTTTAAATAATAATACAAATATGCTCCTTGGCAGCAAGTCTTGAATGACTGAAAATTATGTAAATATCTTTTTTTTATTTTTAAATATAAATACAGTTTCCAATTTTTTTAAACATATTCTTGGTAAACCTACAAGATCCAGCCTTGTCCTTCTGTAAAAAAAAACAAAAAAAACAAAATAATAATAATAATAAAAACCCTGAAAAGTAGCAAACCTGGGAGCTCAAACATGTTTCGAGCTCCATTCTAGCTTTAAAGTGGCTGCACTGTTCTCTTGCTTCTCACTCATATTTTCTGCCACAGCTCTGTTTTTCTCTCTTTTATCTCTTCATCAGATCTTCATTTACTCCCTCAGCCCCCCCCCATCCTTCCTGCCCCTCACGCTCTGTTATCGCCCTCCTTCTTTGTGTTTTAGACGTCTGTCAAATGCAATGAAATAATATTTGCTTCAAACATTTCTTTTCTTATTGAAGTCATTCTCTTCCTCTTTTTTTTTCCAGTGGAAATTTTGAAATTAGGTGTCTGCTGATTGCAGCAGTTGCAGCTCAAAATCTGTCTGCGACCACCTCATCCCACCATCTCCTCCTGGAACGACCCTCCTCCCTGTGTGATCCGGCTGCGAGTGACAAATGCTCTCAGGAGACCAACACCGACACTTAGGGAAGCAGCATGTCAACTCAATAAACAGCAATTTATTGGCAGCGGGCTGAATACATCCTATCAGGAGAGCTGCTTATCGGTGGTTAGAGATTATTACAGAGACGAGAGAGTCCAGCCTGACAAGACAGAAATGGACAAATGTGCATCTGCACAAATATTTTATGTTGAATCATTTGCAGAAACAAATGATTTCATTACCATTCTTAAACACTATGAATGATGGTAATAAATAGTAATTTTTTTTTTTAGGAATATCCCAATCTGATCACAGTAATTGGTATCAGGATTGGTCAAAACATTTTTTGATTGATTGAAATTGTATTTATTCAACACGAGACACACACATCAGTGTGCATTCCATCTCACTCTGCTTCATAAGCTCTGTGCTGACAGCTTGCTGCACGTGCCACAGTGCACGTTTTAAAAAGCATATTTATGCTCTGCCTCCCTTCAAATATGTACCAAGTCTGTTTCTGATGGATGTGAAGGGCAGCACGCGTTGAAGAACAGATGTTCAGAAGGTGGCAGACAAACTGCATGGAAATGGAACCGCAGCTGTTTGTGATTTTCCGCCTTCTGTCCAGCAGGTTGTAGACACATCTACGAGGTATTATATAGGCAAATCAAAATTGCTTTTTCGATTGATCTGGAGTATCAAAATTCACTGCAAACTAACTAGTTCAGGCTCATTATGCTGTTTTTTTTTAATTTGGTGAGTTGAAAGATGAGAGGATTTATTGTTTTTGAGTTACTGTCAACAAAAGTTGGCTGTTACTCACTCACTCACTCACTCACTCACTCACTCACTCACTCACTCACTCACTCACTCACTCACTCACTCACTCACTCACTCACTCACTCACTCACTCACTCACTCACTCACTCACTCATGTTTTTGCTGTCCAGCTCCTGTAGTTACCAAGGAATACTCAGAAATATACAGAAACATCTGGAATACAAAATTTTAGTCCCCTGAAACCCTTTGATTGAGCAAATGTGACGTCCCCATATAATACGTGGACACGGGGTCACAGGAGGTTACAGTGATCAACATTTGTTGCCTTACAGCTGTTGCATGTTCAGCATAAAATAATAATAATAAAATAATTTTATTTGTATCACACTTTCAAACTATTTTCACAAAGTGTTTCAAAATAATTGCAGTAAAAAATATAAAAGAAAAAATAGACAGAAATTAAAGCAATTCTTTATAATATCTGTACTTGTTATTAATCATGTTATACTGTTATAATGTTATATAATGCAATATTAATTATCATATATTAATGTCATTGCCAAAACGGGATAGTCCTCCAAAACTGGTGCACATATTAAAACAAAATTAAATTAAATTTAATTCAATTCGTCTATAATGCCATAATTATATCATGTCAAATAAGCTCATAAGACATACAAGGAAAAAAATGTGAAAAACTTAATTAATGCATTAAAGTTCATGCGATGGCAAATTTTGGGCTCTTAATTTCTGCTTCTTTACTTTATTTTTCCAGATTAAAGCTTCTGTTAAAACGTAATATTAGTGCAGATTATTAAAAGGAAAGTTGAGTTGGAAAAGAATTAGAGAACACAAAAGTGGACGTTTTGTGGCAAATTTGGAGAAATGAAACACACACACACACACACACACACACACACACACACACACACACACACACACACACACACACACACACACACACACACACACACACACACACACACACACACACACACACACAAAATATTCTGAGTTAAGGTGTCCTCTAAAATCACAGATATCAGCCAGCAGGTTACAAGACTTTCGAAGAAACTAGAGCGCGCAGAGAAAATATTAAAATTCGTTTGTTTTTTGATTTATTAGCTGTTATCCTGATTCGGGGCAACGTGTATGATTTAATTTTAGTTCCACACGCGCACGTGTTTTTTTGTTTTTTTTTTGTTTGTTTTTTTGTAGTTCAAATGGATTCTCCTCACCTGTACCATTCCAGTCCCTTATCATAGAAGCGGTCGAAGAAGTGCGGCTCTGAGCCCACCGCTCTCACGTCCGGATGGATGCGCAGAAACTCCAGCAGCGCCCGCGTGCCACCTTTCTTCACGCCTATGATGACGGCCTGAGGAAACTTTTTACTGCCGAAATTATTGGCTATAGACATGTTGCTTGTGATCGGCTCCTCTGGAACCTCGTCTGTGCTGACAGTCCCCAAATCCGACAGCTGTCCGCGGACAAACGAAGACGCGTTGGAGGCGCCCGGGTGATGCGCTCGCGCTTCTTGTCCATTACGCGAGGGAATTTTGCTGTGAAAACGGGTTTGCTGGTCGTACACGGGCCTGAGTAAAGATTCACAGTATCCGTTGAGGCAATAAAAGAGGTAAGTGAAGAGAACTAGCATGGTAAAGAAGACGGACAGTTTGGACTGCGCCTTCAGGTGTCCACAGTTGAGCGCTGCTCTCCATTTACTACATCCCATGAGTCGCAACCCTGAGCGCGAGGACACAACGCAGGAATACTGGTCACATCACATCGCTTGGTGCTTTCAAAGCGATTCAAAGTTTGAAACAAAAATAACTGCGCTCCTGCTTCCACTTGGTGTGGCGCAAAAGGTGGCCACCGCGCGTAAAAACGCGGCGCATGATTCCCCAGCGGGTTGTTTTTCAGCACCTCGCGTACAAGTGCTGACTTCTTCAGCGAAGCCCCGATCTCAGCCGGGAGATGTTTGTGATATGTGCGTCCCGCA
Source organism: Thalassophryne amazonica (assembly GCF_902500255.1). NCBI lineage: Eukaryota > Metazoa > Chordata > Actinopteri > Batrachoidiformes > Batrachoididae > Thalassophryne > Thalassophryne amazonica. The sequence continues at coordinate 67,360,295 of NC_047120.1, read as the reverse complement.
GCGCTCCGTGGCTCCTTCTGGGCTCCCGTGGGCGCGTCCGTGGCTCCTTCTGGGCTCCCGTGGGCGCGTCCGTGGCTCCTTCTGGGCTCCCGTGGGCGCGTCCGTGGCTCCTTTTGCGCTCTCTCGGCGCTCCTGTGTGCACTTCCGTGGCTCCTTGGCAGCTGCTCCATAGAGGAGCCTTCCACAGCCCTTCAAGTCTGGCCACCAAATCCACGCCCGTGAAGTACACGCCCCTTCCATTACCAACCTGTGGCACTCAAATATTTAATGGAACAACACTCCACACGGAGAAACGCGCACAACATGACGATCACGTCACCTTTACGTTGGTAAGTTCTAGAAGATTTACAGGCCAGTTGAGCTGTTTTCTGTAGACAGCTCTTGGCCACCTGCATGTCTGTACCTTTTACGCTCGTGCGCAACAGGTGTGATCGCCTCCTGTTACTGCATCCAAAGCAAACACGCCTCAGCTCAGACCACCAACACCGTCTCTCTGTCTTCATACTTTCTCTTCTGCGCGTAAACATTTTATATAAACTGTTTGACTCCAAAATAAATATGTGAAAGTGGTGAGGCAATGTCTTTAAACCCACTGAAGCACAAACTAGTGGAAAGTATTTTGGAACAGAATCCTTCATGTGGCCTCAGAAATCCTTGTTTGTTCCAGATTCATATCAATCAATTTTTTTATATAGCGCCAAATCACAACAAACAGTTGCCCCAAGGCGCTTTATATTGTAAGGCAGGCCATACAATAATTATGTAAAACCCCAACGGTCAAAACGACTCCCTGTGAGCAAGCACTTGGCTACAGTGGGAAGGAAAAACTCCCTTTTAACAGGAAGAAACCTCCAGCAGAACCAGGCTCAGGGAGGGGCAGTCTTCTGCTGGGACTGGTTGGGGCTGAGGGATCATGCTGTGGAGGGGAGCAGAGATCGATCACTAATGATTAAATGCAGAGTGGTGCATACAGAGCAAAAAGAGAAAGAAACAATGCATCATGGGAACCCCCCAGCAGTCTAAGTCTATAGCAGCATAACTAAGGGATGGTTCAGGGTCACCTGATCCAGCCCTAACTATAAGCTTTAGCAAAAAGGAAAGTTTTAAGCCTAATCTTAAAAGTAGAGAGGGTGTCTGTCTCCCTGATCTGAATTGGGAGCTGGTTCCACAGGAGAGGAGCCTGAAAGCTGAAGGCTCTGCCTCCCATTCTACTCTTACAAACCCTAGGAACTACAAGTAAGCCTGCAGTCTGAGAGCGAAGCGCTCTATTGGGGTGATATGGTACTACGAGGTCCCTAAGATAAGATGGGACCTGATTATTCAAAACCTTATAAGTAAGAAGAAGAATTTTAAATTCTATTCTAGAATTAACAGGAAGCCAATGAAGAGAGGCCAATATGGGTGAGATATGCTCTCTCCTTCTAGTCCCTGTTAGCACTCTAGCTGCAGCATTTTGAATTAACTGAAGGCTTTTTAGGGAACTTTTAGGACAACCTGATAATAATGAATTACAATAGTCCAGCCTAGAGGAAATAAATGCATGAATTAGTTTTTCAGCATCACTCTGAGACAAGACCTTTCTGATTTTAGAGATATTGCATAAATGCAAAAAAGCAGTCCTACATATTTGTTTAATATGCGCTTTGAATGACATATCCTGATCAAAATGACTCCAAGATTTCTCACAGTATTACTAGAGCTCAGGGTAATGCCATCCAGAGTAAGGATCTGGTTAGACACCATGTTTCTAAGATTTGTGGGGCCAAGTACAATAACTTCAGTTTTATCTGAGTTTAAAAGCAGGAAATTAGAGGTCATCCATGTCTTTATGTCTGTAAGACAATCCTGCAGTTTAGCTAATTGGTGTGTGTCCTCTGGCTTCATGGATAGATAAAGCTGGGTATCATCTGCGTAACAATGAAAATTTAAGCAATACCGTCTAATAATACTGCCTAAGGGAAGCATGTATAAAGTGAATAAAATTGGTCCTAGCACAGAACCTTGTGGAACTCCATAATTAACTTTAGTCTGTGAAGAAGATTCCCCATTTACATGAACAAATTGTAATCTATTAGACAAATATGATTCAAACCACCGCAGCGCAGTGCCTTTAATACCTATGGCATGCTCTAATCTCTGTAATAAAATTTTATGGTCAACAGTATCAAAAGCAGCACTGAGGTCTAACAGAACAAGCACAGAGATGAGTCCACTGTCCGAGGCCATAAGAAGATCATTTGTAACCTTCACTAATGCTGTTTCTGTACTATGATGAATTCTAAAACCTGACTGAAACTCTTCAAATAGACCATTCCTCTGCAGATGATCAGTTAGCTGTTTTACAACTACCCTTTCAAGAATTTTGAGAGAAAAGGAAGGTTGGAGATTGGCCTATAATTAGCTAAGATAGCTGGGTCAAGTGATGGCTTTTTAAGTAATGGTTTAATTACTGCCACCTTAAAAGCCTGTGGTACATAGCCAACTAACAAAGATAGATTGATCATATTTAAGATCGAAGCATTAAATAATGGTAGGGCTTCCTTGAGCAGCCTGGTAGGAATGGGGTCTAATAAACATGTTGATGGTTTGGATGAAGTAACTAATGAAAATAACTCAGACAGAACAATCGGAGAGAAAGAGTCTAACCAAATACCGGCATCACTGAAAGCAGCCAAAGATAACGATACGTCTTTGGGATGGTTATGAGTAATTTTTTCTCTAATAGTTAAAATTTTATTAGCAAAGAAAGTCATGAAGTCATTACTAGTTAAAGTTAATGGAATACTCAGCTCAATAGAGCTCTGACTCTTTGTCAGCCTGGCTACAGTGCTGAAAAGAAACCTGGGGTTGTTCTTATTTTCTTCAATTAGTGATGAGTAGAAAGATGTCCTAGCTTTACAGAGGGCTTTTTTATAGAGCAACAGACTATTTTTCCAGGCTAAGTGAAGATCTTCTAAATTAGTGAGACGCCATTTCCTCTCCAACGTACGGGTTATCTGCTTTAAGCTACGAGTTTGTGAGTTATACCACAGAGTCAGGCACTTCTGATTTAAAGCTCTCTTTTTCAGAGGAGCTACAGCATCCAAAGTTGTCTTCAATGAGGATGTAAAACTATTGACGAGATACTCTATCTCACTTACAGAGTTTAGGTAGCTACTCTGCACTGTGTTGGTATATGGCATTAGAGAACATAAAGAAGGAATCATATCCTTAAACCTAGTTACAGCGCTTTCTGAAAGACTTCTAGTGTAATGAAACTTATTCCCCACTGCTGGGTAGTCCATCAGAGTAAATGTAAATGTTATTAAGAAATGATCAGACAGAAGGGAGTTTTCAGGGAATACTGTTAAGTCTTCTATTTCCATACCATAAGTCAGAACAAGATCTAAGATATGATTAAAGTGGTGGGTGAACTCATTTACTTTTTGAGCAAAGCCAATAGAGTCTAATAATAGATTAAATGCAGTGTTGAGGCTGTCATTCTCAGCATCTGTGTGGATGTTAAAATCAAATCGCCCACTATAATTATCTTATCTGAGCTAAGCACTAAGTCAGACAAAAGGTCTGAAAATTCACAGAGAAACTCACAGTAACGACCAGGTGGACGATAGATAATAACAAATAAAACTGGTTTTTGGGACTTCCAATTTGGATGGACAAGACTAAGACTCAAGCTTTCAAATGAATTAAAGCTCTGTCTGGGTTTTTGATTAATTAATAAGCTGGAATGGAAGATTGCTGCTAATCCTCTGCCTCGGCCCGTGCTACGAGCATTCTGACAGTTAGTGTGACTCGGGGGTGTTGACTCATTTAAACTAACATATTCATCCTGCTGTAACCAGGTTTCTGTAAGGCAGAATAAATCAATATGTTGATCAATTATTATATCATTTACCAACAGGGACTTAGAAGAGAGAGACCTAATGTTTAATAGACCACATTTAACTGTTTTAGTCTGTGGTGCAGTTGAAGGTGCTATATTATTTTTTCTTTTTGAATTTTTATGCTTAAATAGATTTTTGCTGGTTATTGGTAGTCTGGGAGCAGGCACCGTCTCTACGGGGATGGGGTAATGAGGGGATGGCAGGGGGAGAGAAGATGCAGAGAGGTGTGTAAGACTACAACCCTGCTTCCTGGTCCCAACCCTGGATAGTCACGGTTTGGAGGATTTAAGAAAATTGGCCAGATTTCTAGAAATGAGAGCTGCTCCATCCAAAGTGGGATGGATGCCGTCTCTCCTAACAAGACCAGGTTTTCCCCAGAAGCTTTGCCAATTATCTATGAAGCCCACCTCATTTTTTGGACACCACTCAGACAGCCAGCAATTCAAGGAGAACATGCGGCTAAACATGTCACTCCCGGTCTGATTGGGGAGGGGCCCAGAGAAAACTACAGAGTCCGACATTGTTTTTGCAAAGTTACACACCGATTTAATGTTAATTTTAGTGACCTCCGATTGGCGTAACCAGGTGTCATTACTGCCGACGTGAATTACAATCTTACCAAATTTACGCTTAGCCTTAGCCAGCAGTTTCAAATTTCCTTCAATGTCGCCTGCTCTGGCCCCCGGAAGACAATTGACTATGGTTGCTGGTGTCGCTAACTTCACATTTCTCAAAACAGAGTCGCCAATAACCAGAGTTTGATCCTCGGCGGGTGTGTCGTCGAGCGGGGAAAAACGGTTAGAAATGTGAACGGGTTGGCGGTGTACACGGGGCTTCTGTTTAGAACTACGCTTCCTCCTCACAGTCACCCAGTCGGCCTGCTTTCCCGGCTGCTCGGGATCTGCCAGGGGGTAACTAACGGCGGCTAAGCTACCTTGGTCCGCACCGACTACAGGGGCCTGGCTAGCTGTAGAATTTTCCACGGTGCGGAGCCGAGTCTCCAATTCGCCCAGCCTGGCCTCCAAAGCTACGAATAAGCTACACTTATTACAAGTACCGTTACTGCTAAAGGAGGCCGAGGAATAACTAAACATTTCACACCCAGAGCAGAAAAGTGCGGGAGAGACAGGAGAAGCCGCCATGCTAAATCGGCTAAGAGCTAGTAGCTACGCTAAGCTAGCGGATTCCTAAAAACACGCAAAGTGAATAAAAGATTCATAGTGAGAAGGTCTCATTAGCGTACTGTGGCAATAAAATAGTTCCACTGCACCTTAAACTATTAAACACGTTTAAAGGGTAGAAATGTGAGTTGCGAGCTCATGCGGATGCTCAGTGATGGAAATTTGCATCCAAGTGACTTTCTTTTCCATTTTGCGTCTTTGCAGTGAACATAACTTTGGTCCCTCATAAACTCTAACATACTCACTTGCACACATAAATTTGCAGCATAAATTAGACTCTTGTCAGCATGACATTTGGTCCCAGTCAAAGTAGTGTTAAATAAATAGTGTTAGATAAACTCTATCATAGTATTAAATTAAATTGTAAAACTATAATAGAGTCATTTATATTATAGGCTGTGGATTCAGGGGCGGATATAGATTCAGGTGGGGGGGTTGTGATTTGGGGTGGTTAGTATTTTTCCTGCATTGTAAGACAATCTGGGAAGTTAAACATGGATTCTCTGGTTGTTTTCATACACAATTTTCATTTTAAACACAGGAAATCTTTTGAGCATGGTGACTTCACTTTTATCACACCTGGTCAGCAGGTCAAGGGGCTTCTGGAGGAAGGGGGAGGTAGCAAACCCCTCAACCCTCCCTCTAAATCTGCCACTGAATACAGGATCTCACATGTGTCTCTGCATTCCGCTTGATTTCAACACTACAATTGTTTGGTAAAAAAAAAGTTGGAAAAAGTTTTAACTTGGTGCACTTACTGGAAACAGTCCCGTCATTCTTTTCAAGTCTGCACCTCCGGCACTTTAGTGCCATCAACCGGTAACATTCAGAGGTGTGTCTCTGCATGCAATGTTTGAACTTTATGCCCAATTTTAAAATTTAATTGGATTCAGTGCAACGTGTGATGACAATATCAGAATTTATGTCACATTGGTTTGTATGGGTAAGTTTAAAAAAATGTTCTCAGGCCACAAAAGGTTTGTCCAGTCTTCACAAAATTTGGCACAGTTTATCCTCAGACTAAGCCTCACAATTGTATCTGTAAGGCTGTTTGACTTTTCAAAGCATTCATCCACCACAGCTAATTGAATTCAGTAGGATGTGAGGTCATATCTCTGAAACGCTTTGATGTAACAAAACCAAACTTGGTATGTGGGCTTGAGATCCATTTGGGATGAAGTACGAAAAAATTTAGTGGTATTTATCATATACCACAGTGCCCTCTATTTATTATAGAAGGCGTTGCTTCTGATAGAGGATGCTTGGCCATGAAATGCTTTGTGTAATGGAATCCAGACAGTCGATTTATGCAAAAATGACTCTATATATTCTCACTTTCACACACTCTTATTGCTTATTGACAAACACAAACACCGTCACTGACACATGCAGACAATAGCCTCACTTACATACATGGTTCTACATGCAGGTTTGGATGGAAGTAATGTCCATCAAAACCTACTGCAAGAAATGACTTATGAGAGGCTGTTGAAGGAATAATTCATTCTTAAACTCTCACATACACACATATTTTCTATCTCACATACATGCTCACTCATCTTACACGTCACATGCACATGCAATAATCCAATTAGATTTATATGAAGTGGATACAAGTTATCACAAAATAAAGTGAGTCATTGAAAATGGGTCATGCAAACAATAATTCTTTAACTCTCACATACAGCACAAGCATTCCTCTCTCACATACATACATCGTCACTCTCACGTCATATAGTTTCAGTCACACACACACACACACACACACACACACACACACACACACACACACACACACACACACACACACACACACACACACACACACAGTTTCCAGTGCAACAACTTTTTTCCACATATACTGGAGAATGTGTTCTGCATGTGTGAGTGTGAATACATGTATGTGAGAAGGAGAATATGTGCACGTGAGAGTCTAAGTCTGAATTCTGACCTGAACATCCCCTCATCATTATTTGTACAATGAGCAGTGATCCAAACTACGGGCTAGTAAATTCTTTATCAATTTTATCCTGCAACAATGCAAAGACATGAATTTAAAGACACAGTGTGGAGGATTTGGTGTCATCTAGTGGTGCGGTTGGAGATTGCATTATGCCGTCAACAGTCACGCTTTTGTTTCCCTTCGTATTTTTCCTTCTTTTACAACAGGGAGTCATCTCTCTTGCCTCTTTTTGTGATAAGCAGCATTATTTCCCAAAACTGAGGGTTTTCAAACCAGTAGCTTGTAGACAGAGTAAGAGGGAGCAACCACTGGTTTCTTTTCTTTTCCTTTCAGTTTTCCAGCTGTGCTGCAAAATGGGACAGGCGGAGTAAATATGTCCCTTTTGAGCTACCGTATCAGCATGGCGGTGCAACATGAGGGAGATGGCTCCTGTGTGGAAATGAAGGCCTCATTCTAAGCTCAAGAAACACATTTTGTTGTTGCAGGTAATTACAGTAATTACACACAAATAATAATGATAATAACAATAATCATAATAAACACCCATAAATCCTACATACTGCATCCTTAAGATAAACGTGTCTCTGCAGACTTTCAGCTGTTTATACTGTCAAGAAACGACTTGAACCTTTAAGCGCAGTTTGTCTATGCATCACTGATGATGTACTTTAACAACTAGAGCAGCACTCATTAGACTACAAACATCAGCCAGGTGCCACTGTGGAATCATCGTGGTGTGTGTATGACCTCGTTTCCAAAAATAGTTTTTTAACAATAATATCAATCACATTTTATTGGCAAGTTGACCTAATATGTAAGAGAGGTGCAACATGACAGCACGTCCGCGTAATGATAAATCTAAAGGGGGACGACGGTATTTATTGACTCGGGCCTCCTCAGACCTGACAGGCTGTCGATTTCTCCGAGTGTCTAAACAGAGAAGGCATCATTTACCCTCGTCTCCTCTCAGAGCACTCCTCCGTATTGATCAGGTGTGATGCTGAAAAACAATCGGAGATGTGCCACTCTGCGTTCCGCCTGGTCGATAACGCGGCCTACCTTTGTTTCCAGGTGCCGAACACAGCTGTGGACATTCCAGTTTAGAGATGACCCCGATTCAGAGAAAGTTGTGGTGATATGAAAATGCAAAAGTGAATAAACTATAAAAATAGGAAAATAAACAAAAACACCCCCCCTCCAAAAACTAACCCCAAAACAAAAACAACAAAAAAAAACGCATTGATATTTACATTTATTTTGTCTTCTATTTCATTACAGACATGAAAACAAGATATCTTTTCTGTGGTCAACTTCATTACATTTGTTAATAATATACATCCATTTACACATTTAAGTCCTGAAATACAATTCCTAAATGACGTGTCAGAGGGCTGTAGCACACCCTGTGCACGCGCCACTCAACCATACAAATGTATGACTGTAATAGTGTTTATGACTGTGTATGTATGACTTCATCCTGTGGCTTCATTATGAAGTCATTCATACTAAACAATCAAAAAATATTTTGCTGATCAATATATGTTTTTGATCATTCATTTAGGGTTCTTGGTTGTTGAGATACTGAAATAAAAAAAGTGTTTTTCAGACGAGGTTAACTTTGACCTTTGATCATACTACTCCAAAATCTAATCACCTCCAGATATCTATTCAAATAATGTTCCCACCATGTTGGATTCATCTACACTTTTCGTTTTTTGAGATACACAACAAAGTGGGATTTTGTCAGACCAGATTTTCCTTGACCTTGGTATCTGACCTTTAACTAAATTGCTCCAAAATCTTATCACCTCTTGATATAATAAGTCTATCAAAGGTGGGTCTGCATGTTGTTTTATGCCATCCTAACCCTAACCCTAACCCACAGGCACCCCCCCCCCCCCGCCCCAACACACACAGAGCAAAGCAGCAATATTATAGTGTTGTTTTCGCACATGCCAGTGAAAACATTAACAACACCATACTATTGCTGCTTCACTGATGTGTGGGATAAAAAGCCGGGACAGGGGCGATGTATTCTAAACATAAGGATTAAATCATCACTTTGACAGCCAGTTTCCTTTAGACAAGTCAGGGGATGGATACATGTACATTCCCAAGTCACTGAATACGTTGTGGACTTCATCATTAAGAAATGCAAACAGTATGGTGCTGTACGGTAAATCTGTGCCAAGTACACCATGCTGGAAGGACACTGGTGAGGAAAGCCACCAAGACACCCAGACAGCTCTGAAAGAATGAGTCTTCTGTGGATGCGAGATGAGACACTGGGCGCAGTGCAACATTTGGCTACTGCATCTTCCTCATTCACAGGCTCAGCTGAGAATTTTAAGCCTGACTTTGTGCTTTGTGTTTTTGTGATTGTCATAAAAAAAGCTCATCTCCTCAATGTTTGCGGTCACGGTGTCTAAATCACTCTTGTGGTGCGATACAGAAGGGTGTTGCTGTCCTTCTCCCTTAAGGGTGGTGTCTCTGTACTGAAACATTAGGGGTGAGATCAGGTCTCTCTTCACCGTCCAGTCAGCTCTCCTGGGCAGAAAGTGTTTGACACAGAAAACACTCGTCACCAAACCCCTCCAGATATCATTGTTAAAGGGCAGCCTGGATTAAAGGAGGACTTACATGCTGTTCTTTCTACACTCAACAAAAATATAAACGCAACACTTTTGGTTTTGCTTCCATTTTGTATGAGATGAACTCAAAGATCTAAAACTTTTTCCACATACACAATATCACCATTTCCCTCAAATATTGTTCACAAACCAGTCTAAATCTGTGATAGTGAGCACTTCTCCTTTGCTGAGATAATCCATCCCACCTCACAGGTGTGCCATATCAAGATGCTGATTAGACACCATGATTAGTGCACAGGTGTGCCTTAGACTGCCCACAATAAAAGGCCACTCTGAAAGGTGCAGTTTTGTTTTATTGGGGGGGATACCAGTCAGTATCTGGTGTGACCACCACTTGCCTCATGCAGTGCAACACATCTCCTTCACATAGAGTTGATCAGGTTGTCAATTGTGGCCTGTGGAATGTTGGTCCACTCCTCTTCAATGGCTGTGCGAAGTTGCTGGATATTGGCAGGAACTGGTACACGCTGTCGTATACGCCGGTCCAGAGCATCCCAAACATGCTCAATGGGTGACATGTCGGGTGAGTATGCCGGCCATGCAAGAACTGGGACATTTTCAGCTTCCAAGAATTGTGTACAGATCCTTGCAACATGGGGCCGTGCATTATCCTGCTGCAACATGAGGTGATGTTCTTGGATGTATGGCACAACAATGGACCTCAGGATCTCGTCACGGTATCTCTGTGCATTCAAAATGCCATCAATAAAATGCACCTATGTTCTTCGTCCATAACAGACGCCTGCCCATACCATAACCCCACCGCCACCATGGGCCACTCTATCCACAACATTGACATCAGAAAACCGCTCACCCACACAACGCCACACACGCTGTCTGCCATCTGCCCTGAACAGTGTGAACCGGGATTCATCTGTGAAGAGAACACCTCTCCAACGTGCCAAACGCCACCGAATGTGAGCATTTGCCCACTCAAGTCGGTTACGACGACAAACTGGAGTCAGATCGAGACCCCGATGAGGACGACGAGCATGCAGATGAGCTTCCCTGAGACGGTTTCTGACAGTTTGTGCAGAAATTCTTTGGTTATGCAAACCGACTGTTTCAGCAGCTGTCCGAGTGGCTGGTCTCAGACGATCTTGGAGGTGAACATGCTGGATGTGGAGGTCCTGGGCTGGTGTGGTTACACGTGGTCTGCGGTTGTGAGGCTGGTTGGATGTACTGCCAAATTCTCTGAAATGCCTTTGGAGACGGCTTATGGTAGAGAAATTAACATTCAACACCCATTTCAAGGCCATGTCCTCTTCAGCATAAGGCAACATGACCTCTTCAAGTATTTTGACATATCCAAACTGATCCATGATACCTGGTATGTGATATATAGGCCCAACACCATAGTAGGAGAAACATGCCCATATCATGATGCTTGTACCACCATGCTTCACTGTCTTCACTGTGAACTGTGGCTTGAATTCAGAGATTGGGGGTCGTCTCACAAACTGTCTGCGGCCCTTGGACCCAAAAAGAATAATTTTACTCTCATCAGTCCACAAAATATTCCTCCATTTCTCTTTAGGCCAGATGATGTGTTCTTTGGCAAATTGTAACCTCTTCTGCACGTCTTTTATTTAACAGAGGGACTTTGTGGGGGATTCTTGCAAATAAATTAGCTTCACACAGGCGTCTTCTAACTGTCACAGCACTTACAGGTAACTCCAGACTGTCTTTGATCATCATGGAGCTGATCACCTTTGCCATTCTGGTTATTCTTCTATCCATTTTGATGGTTGTTCTCCATTTTCTTCCACACGTCTCTGTTTTTTTTTTTTTTTTTTGTCCATTTTAAAGCATTGGAGATCATTGTAGATGAACAGCCTATAATTTTTTGCACCTGCGTATAAGTTTTCCCCTCTCCAATCAACTTTTTAATCAAACTACGCTGTTCTTCTGAACAATGTCTTGAACGTCCCATTTTCCTCAGGCTTTCAAAGAGAAAAGCATGTTCAACAGGTGCTGCTTCATCCTTAAATAGGGGACACCTGATTCACACCTGTTTGTTCCACAAAACTGACGAACTCACTGACTGAATGCCACACTACTATTATTGTGAACACCCCCTTTTCGACTTTTTTTTTTACTAATAGCCCAATTTCATAGCCTTAAGAGTGTGCATATCATGAATGCTTGGTCTTGTTGGATTTGTGAGAATCTACTGAATCTACTGGTACCTTGTTTCCCATCTAACAATAAGAAATATACTCAAAACCTGGATTAATCTTTTTAGTCACATAGCACTACTATTATTCTGAACACTACTGTATATATAAACTACATTATATAGCACAACTTCATTCTGAATTTAATTTGATTAGATTGTCAGGTGTAATTCCACCAGTTGCCAGAGGGTGGCACTATAGAGAATAATAACAGTATCCCTATGAAGGCTAGGGGTTGGAAAACAGCAACTGATGTTTAAGGTGCAATTCCACCAGGTTGCCAGGTGGTGGCATGAAACACTCAGATGAACAGATCAGCAGCAGGAATAAAGCCTGTTGGCCTTCACACAGCCAGTAGGGGGCAGTTAACCACACATTAAAAATTTATAGAATTAAATCTGAACACTGTAATGGCTAGTTTGGCCATTTTTAAATATTATGATGCTAAACTGTCTCACTGGCTCAAAGTTGTGCTGTAACAGCTTTCAGCCACAGGAGGCACTGTAAGGATGTATGCTGAGCACCAGATGCTGCAAAGCAAATAAAATCCCCTGCAGGCGGCCGTTTAAAAACGTTAATATACGCAATCAAAGCACAGACACCAACCCACAGGAGCGTGCACGCTGCAAGCATGTGCACCGTGCATGTCTGTTTGCTGTGTGAAAGCCAGTGGCAGGGCCATAACTGCAGGGCAGAGCTCTGTGGTGAGCTGGGTAAGTATAGGGCACAGCAGCAATGTACATTATCACATGGGTGTGGCTAGGAGCACAAAAAAAAAAAAAAATGTTTTCAATTGAGAAGTAAAGAAGGCACGCAAAGTGGAGGGCATGTCTGCACAGGAGTGTTACTTCACTATGCACAATGCAGGAAATCTGTGCTCAGCTGAGCAGATAAAACTCATCCTGGTGCTGATGGTCCAACAAGTTACAGACAGATTTCAGCACATTCTGGTACAGTTTTTCCCGTGCTGGTTGTTCCAACAGGACACTGCTGGGTTCTTCTTGTCTGATGCTCTCTGTGTAATCTGTGTGTGTGTGTGTGTGGGGGGGGGGTTCTGTTTGTGAGAAATAACTGGACGAGAACAAATCAACTTCAGATGCTGAGTGGAAACATTCTGGTTTTGTGCTAAAGCAAATATTTGGACTGTGGATCAGATCTGTTCCGTGTAATAGGATTTGGTAAAACGCATTACAAGCTGTTCATTTCAGCTGCTGATTTGTGATGACCAGCGATTTTGGCTTCTTTTTTTCCCTTACGCCCAAAGTCTGTGGCCTGACAGCGTAGAAAGAGATAACGTCTGAGGTGTGCCGAGACACAGATACAACACAGACACAAACAGTCTATCTGTCGACAGCTACAGAAAAACGCTGCATTCTGCAGTGGAATATCTTACCACTAAAATTATTATATTAATGCCAATATTTACATGGTATTATAAATCTAGTTATTTGTATAAAAACATAGTAAGACCCTTTGGCTGCTCCCTTGTTTTCACTCAGGGTCGCCACAGCAGATCCACATGTTGATTTGGCACAAGTTTTACACCGGATGCCCTTCCTGATGCAACTCCACATTACATGGAGAAATGTGGCAGGGGTGGGGTTTGAACCAGGAACCTTATGTACTGAAACCAAGTGTAACTTGGCCACCACCACTATTAGCAACATGTGCCGCATAAAGCATGAATGACATCATAAATAATTGCCTAATGCAGACGTTTAAAACTGCAAAAATGATGCAAACTAAACAAATAAAAGAAAAAAAAAAAGACAGATTTATGAGCGGAACCCATTTTTGTACAACACTATAAACTTCGTGTTGTCATCTTCAAAATGTGCACTTTCCAGAAACAAACAAATAAAAAGGTTTCAGAACTTTTTTAAACCTCAATTTTTTTTACTGAAAATATGAGAACCCCCCCCCCCACACACACACACAACAAAACCCCAACTATAATTAATTTCACAGTAATATTTTAACATGATCCTTCAATGCAATTTTATGCAAATGAAAAGGGCATTTGTAGTCACCTCTCGTATATATGAACATCTCAAGACAAAGACCCTGTTCTCACACAGACATGAACCCTGGAAGCTCACCGACAATAAATGTGACAAACCCGGGTGTGAAGACCACAGTTACCCATAAGATTAACTCAACCTCCCAGTGATGTTGCAGCATGTACCATGGAAATGCAAGGGATTACCAAAATAGTTAAAAAAAACCCCTAGCTTTTTATCATCTTGAAAATTCAGCCACTGTTAAAACAGTCACGATGTCGCGGGTCACCACAGACGTCCTACTGAACCCCTGAGGAAGCACTGTTTAAAAAAATATCTGCACATCTGCACACATGAAAATGGAAAATACGCCACAAGTACGCCAAAGCAACAGGTGGCGATATAAACCAAACTGTATGGTGATTCTGGCCAATCAGAAGTCCAGAAAAAGATAAAAACTCAGTTTTCTTTGTCCACCCTGGAAATACTTTTGCAAAAGCTCCAGTTCACATGTGGATGTCAGACTAAAACACATAAACAAAGCTACGTCTTCCAAAATAACAATTAATAATTGTGAAATGACAGCGGCTGGGTTTTGTCCTCTCACGATACCTGTCACTCCAGCTAGACTATTGTGAGAATTGTAATAATAGTCTTATCAACAGGTTGGTAAGTCCCACTAAATATGGGCGTTTTAGTTTTTAGTTTTTTTTAAATAAATAAATTGATATTACTGTAATGTTATCACTTATAACGCTTAACAAGTTCTCCATCTCTCTCTTTTTTTATCATCTGGAAATGCCACCTCATGTGAGCGAAAAAAAAACCCCATTGTGATAAATACACCTGTTACCATTAAATATATTTTCAATTCATTACAACAAGTTATGCAATTTGGAGGGTAATGAAAACCTCCCAACTAACAACCACAGAGAGATTATGTAAAACTAAGACAATCTCCATGGACCTGAAATACAGTAAAACATATGAAATAAAATTGACAAAGTATATCAAATCTCCCAAATGACAATAGATAACTATTTTATTAGGTTTCTTTAATCGTAGTATTTGTGCAATATAAGTTGATGAATAAAATACACTTTATTATGATCACAGCCAATAAATTTGGCAGTAATCTGTCGACTCGTTAGTCTTTTCTGAGAGCAGTTCTTGGGAAAATACTCACAAACATGTTCCAAAGTCTTAAGTTAAGTTTTAGATATTTAAACCAGTTGCAGTTCATAATTGATAAATGCTGTCATTGTGTTGCAGCACTCTTTAACTATTTTAGTTAACTTAATTTAATTTAATTAGCTTATAATGCGCCAAATCACAGCAAAAGCCATCTCAAGGCGCCTTACATAAAACAAGTCAACATAAAATTGAATAAATAATTAAAAATGAATAAAAAAAATTCAAATACATAAATAAAAACAGAAGTAAAAGAATAAAACAAATAAAAATAAAAACTATTTATAAGATAGAGAATAAAAATAGGTTTTCAGTCTTGACTTAAAAATGTCCACGGACTCAGACTGCCTCACGGTCACAGGAAGACTGTTCCACGGGGTGGGTGCATGATACGAAAAGGCTCTTTGACCTGCTGACTTCTTCTTCTCCCTGGGAACACAGAGAAGTCCCGCATCCTGCGACCGCAAAGCCCGGGCCGGCACATAGAGTTCCACCAGATCAGCCAGATAAGATGGCGCCAGTCAATGAACAACCTTATAAGTCAATAGCAAAACCTTAAAATCTGCTCTCACAGAGACAGGGAGCCAGTGCAAAGATGCCAAAATGGGTGTGATATGTTCAGACCTTCTGCTACGTGTCAGAAGTCTGGCAGCAGCGTTCTGAACCAGCTGAAGACCCCTAATGCTGGACTGTGGTAACCCTGAAAATAGAACAGTACAATAATCTAGTCTAGAAGAAACAAAAGCATGAATCAGGGTCTCAGCATCAGCCATGGACAGGATGGGGCGGATCCTCGTTATATTTCCCAGATGGAAAAAGCAGTCCTAGTAACATCCCTGATGTGGAGGTCAAAAGACAATGTGGGATCAAAAATTACCCCAAGGTTCCTCATTTTGTCTGTATGATGTATGACACAGGAACCCAGGCTGAGCGCCAGCTGGTCAAACTGATGCCGATGTCTCGCTGGACCAAGAACCATCATTTCAGTCTTATCAAAGTTTAAAAGTAGGAAGTTACTAGACATCCAACTTCTTACTGATAGAAGACAGTCCTCCAGGGATTTTATGGGAGTGAGATTTCCTGCAGTTATCGGCATGTACAACTGAGTATCATCAGCATAACAATGAAAGGCAATCCCAAAACTCTGCAGTATACGCCCAAGGGGTGCCACATACAGGGAGAAAAGCAAGGGGCCTAAAACAGATCCCTGTGGAACCCCAAATCTCATGTCAGCAAGGTCAGAGGTAGTGCCATTATACAAGACACATTGAGAACAACTGGACAGATATGACGTCAACCAGGCAAGGGCTCTTCCAGTAATCCCAAAAAAATTCTCCAACCTATTGAGCAAAATATGATGATCCACGGTATCAAACGCAGCACTGAGATCTAACAACACCAAAACCGTAGTGGTGTCTGAGTCCATTGCTCTCAGAAGATCATTCACAACTTTAGTGAGTGCTGTCTCTGTGGAGTGATATTTCCTAAAAGCAGACTGCAGTGGCTCAAAAACATCATTCTCAGTGAGGTGGTCTATGAGCTGCCATGAAACCACCTTTTCTAAAATTTTGGAACAGAATGATAGATTTGATATTGGCCTGTAATTTTTCAATACACTAGGGTCAAGATTAGATTTCTTAAGTAATGGTTTAATCACTGCTGATTTAAAACATTTTGGAACAGATCCAGAGGTTAATGACAGATTAATAATTTCCAGCACAGTCGGCCCAAGAGTGGGCCACAGGTCCTTAAACAATTTTGTTGGTATGGGATCAAATAAATAGGTTGTGCTTTTTGTAGACGCCACCAGTTTCGTCAGCATGCCCAATGAAATACTATTAAATTCTGTCAATCTAGGTAACACCTCAATGGTAGCGCCCTCCTCCGTAGCAGGTTTTAATGGCTGGGCCGAGGCGTGCTGAGATATGCTCAGCCTAATATCTTCTATTTTCTTCTCAAAATAATCCAAGAAATCCTGTGCTGAAAAGGGAGAACAACTAACAGGTGGCTGCCCATGAATAAGAAATGTGAACGTGTCAAACAAAAACTTTGAGTTATGTTTTTTTTTACTGATCAAATCAGAGTAATAGGCCCGCTTTGTGGCCAGTAGTACATGCTTATAATCCAAAATAGCATCCCGCCACACAAGGCGGAACACCTCTAATTTGGAATAACACCATTTCCGTTCCAAACCTCTAGCCTTCTGCCTGAGGTCATGCAAATAATCAATGAACCAAGGTGACTGTGCTTTAGGAGGGCGTGACCTTAAAAGAGGAGGCGCAATCTTATCAAGTGTAGTTTTAAGCGTTAAATTTAGACTATCCGCGAGGCTGTCCACTGATTTAGCATTCTCCAGATTCAAAGCTAAAATATCAGGTAGTCTGGCCTCAAGTTCAGTCATAGTTGAGGGTTTAATACGACGCTGCAGTAGTAGACAAGGTTGTTGTTCCACTAAACGTGGCAGCGTAAATGTAAACCTGATAACTGAATGGTCAGAGACTATAGATGCAAGAGGCAAAATGTCAATATTTGTGACAGCAAACCCACGTGCGAGAACCAGATCCAGGGTATTTCCACTAATGTGTGTCGGGTCCTGAATGCATTGCTGGAATCCTAAAGCATCCACAGTTTGCATAAATGATTTGCTAAGGGGATCAGAGGGCTTATTTATATGAATGTTAAAGTCACCAATAATCAAAATGTTGTCTGCACTAGTTGACAAACTAGAGATGAATGCACCAAATTCATCTAAGAAGTCAGAATATGGGCCAGGGGGCCTATAAACAGTGACAAAATAACATAGCTGAGCTCCAGTTTTATGACCCTGACAGTACTTAGCATCACGGGCACAACGGAGAGTCAGATGCTCAAAGGAATTATATTTGTGACCCCCAACAGCTAATAAAGAAAACCTAGATTTGTAAATAAAAGCCACACCCCCGCCTTGCTTCACACCACGAGACACGTGACTAAATGTGTATGCTGGTGGACAGGTCTCATTCAGAGGAAGGAGAGTTGTGGGTTTGAGCCAGGTTTCACACAAGCCAATCATATCTAAATGATGATCCATGATTAAATCATTAATCAACAATGATTTCGAGGACAGTGATCTGATGTTCAGGAGACCCAGGGTAAGGACCTCAGTGGGGATGACAGTCTCACTGTTCGGAACCCGGCGAAGCAAGCTCAGGTTCCGAGAGCGCCACTGGCGCACATCAATCCGGCGAAGACGTGGACGGCCGGGCCGACAGTCCTCAGTTAAGTTACAGTCTGTATAATATATTGTATAACTAGCTTGGAGCTAGCTTAACCTTAAGTGCAATGTCAAGGGGACCTGGGGGAGGGTAGCGCCTTAAAACAGTGATTCACTATGGATTTAATCATTCACATGACTTGAAAACTCACTTGTGAGCACATAACGTGGTGCTAATGGGCTAACATTAGCATGAAAACTCTGGCATCACAAAACGCAATTCTAATGGGCATCACGTAACACGAAGCTAACAAGCTAACATTAGCATGAAAACTCATTATTGTCACATAAGGTGATGCTAGAGGGCATTACATAACGTGATGGCAAAGAACATCACATAATGCGAAGCTAAGAGGCTACCATTAGCATAAAAACTCATTATTGTCACATAAGGTGATGCTAGAGGGCATTACATAATGTGATGCTAATGGGCTAACATGATGCAAGCTCGCTATTTTTACGCAATGCGATGCTAACAGGTTTACATTAGCATGAGCTGAGCATCTCCATTATGAGCCATGAGATTTATAATGTGATTTAAAAACAACTTTATAGATACAATTTTGTTTAGAAAAATCTTACTGCTTCAGCCAATTTTACATGTTGCCTGGAAAAAAGTGTGGTTGTTGAGTTTTTTGCCTGACAGATTAAGTTGACTAACTAATAAAGATGTACATATTTGGGCCTTGGAGAATTATGGTAGAGGGCTGTCGAGCGTTGACACATTACCTGCAAAAACATTCATGCACATCTGCGTGTCATCGGCATAGCAATTAGAGCCGCTCAGCAGCCGTTCCAAACAAACAAACGCACGCGTCTCTGCAGTGACCCTCCATCTTCATCCGCATCAAATCCAAATATTTAGGCAGGGATTTTGGATTGCACGCTACAGCTACTGCGCGATTTACTGTGCTGTGCACAGAGGATTTCCAAAACCGTGCATTCCATGATCTACAGTCATGATGTCATTCATGCAATAAAGGCTGGCCTGTAATCATTCTGGCCATTTCTTCTCTCTGCGATGAAATTCCACAGAGGACGTCGGTATATCAGAAACTGGACACGGCTGTAAATACAGAGACCAGCTGAGAGTCGAACTCATAGCATGAAACAAAAATGACGGACGACATGTCAATGTAATATTTCTTTAAGGAAGCATCAGGGAAAAAAGAAGAAGAAGAAGAAGTCAATGAGTTTGAGCCAGACTTGACAGAAAGACATAGTCAGATTAAGAAAACATGCACCGGCGGGGCATCAGTTCCAGCCCTGCAGCAGAGGCCTGATCAAACAGCTTTGGCGCATCGTGTTTCTCTCTTATCTGCTGGCAAACGTGAAGATAACGCCGTTAGACAGCGCTCCAAGCCCGTATTCACAAACACTGAATGACCACAAGCGATGGCAAAGAAATGTAAAGAGCTTTGCACCCTGGAAACACCGCGGCTTCAAACCTTCATATTGTCCAAAATCCTTTCTTTATTTTAAATCCCATTTTCATGAGTTAAATGTGGTTGAAGTTTCATGTTCCATATCCTCAATGTCTCAAAAGTGTCAAGATGGTGAGATTTTGGGACGGTGAGTTCATGTGTCAAGTCTGTGAGGGTGCCAACGACCACACCACATCACCGCACTGAGTCCTGGATCCATCTCCAGGAAATGGAGTAATCTCCATCTGCTGCAGCCAGGTGAGATGTTGGCATGTCCTTGGTCTTCCCCAGATGATGTGGTCCTCAGCACTCATCATGCACAGAGAAACGCACCGCACGGCCAAAATGTTGCAGGTGGCATTCCCTCACAGTGGGTGTCATCCTCCTCAAAGGAGTCTCCTGAAGGAACTGTTCAGTTGAGACAAAGTCATTCCAGCGGTAACCGAGGCTCCTCCAGACAGACATCTGGCTGTAATGATTGTGGCGTATGTATGTGGTACCTCATCCCACACACCCAGGTTTTTGGGGGTAGTACCAAAGATCTTAGTTTAGATCTTAGATACCAAAGTATCTTAGGTTGCTAGTTATTTTCCAAGTCTCACAACCAGACAGGAAGCACCTAGACCCTGAAGACTTGATCCTCGTTCTCCTGCAAAGATTATCAGCATCTCCAGACACGTATGTCCAGTGACTTCATTAATTCTTCCCAGGCATCTCTCAATCTCAAACGTCTGAGGGCGCAGAGGGACGAATGTCACTGCCAAGATAAATGCTTGTTTCACAACCGATACACTTTCAATGGCCAAGTCCCGCTAGTCACTGAAAGCCTGGTTCTCAGTCTTTATCCAGGACAATCCTGAACCCAGACACTCAGATTCCTCACTCAGCTTCTCAAATGCTGCAGTCAAAGATCACAGCATCAGCCCTGAAGTCAAGTTCAGTAAACCTTTCTTTGCCAACAAAAGCACCTCAACTGCTGGTTCCCAGGATCCGACCTAACACCCAGTCCAAGCACGTGCACCTGACCACGTGTTGCATGTTTAATCAGGAACTTTTACAGTCACAAAATTTTGAGCACACACACACACACACACACACAAACACACACAGTCACGAGTCTGATCTTCTGTCAGGTTTCTTAGAAGACGTCAAATTTCTTGCTAAGTCACTCGTTCCTCTCGAACCCTGATGGTGTCGATACTGACACACTGAGCAGAAGCGCCATGTTCTGGATCTCGGAGTTTGATGTATGAGGATGTGGTATGACACACGTGGGTCGTCAGGGACTTGCTGGTTGCTACTGACGTTGCGGACACACGTCACGTCAGACACCACATGTCAGAGCTTCAAGATGGATGGAGGAGGTTCGGCCCGGCAGCTGAGCGATTCTTGTTCTGACTGACAGCTCAGCTGACTGTGGGTTAAACCACATTAGCATTAAAACTCTCTGGCATCACAAAACACAATGCTAATGGGCATCACATAACGCAATGCTAACAGGTTAACCTTAGCATGAAAACTCGGGCATCAGAAAACACAGTGCTAATGGATGTCACATAAAGCAATGCTAATAGGCTAATGTTAGCATGAAAACCCTGGCATCACAAAACACAATGCTATTGGGTCTCATGTAACACAATGCTAAGAGGCTAATGTTAGCATGAAAACTGGCGTCAGAAAACACAATGCTAATGGGCGTCACATAAGGCCATGCGAACAGGTTAATGTTAGCATGAAAACTCTGGCATCATACTCTCACGAGCGCCACTAGCTTAGCTTATAGCAAACTAAAAGTGGATGCTCTCATTCTGACTGAACAACTACACAGTTTTTGTATATTCTGTGTTAGTATGCGCCCACGGCCGACGTGTTTGATGAATTCCTGCGCAAAAAGTAGTGGCATCAGAAAACACAGTGCTAATGGGTGTCACGTAAACAGAATGCTAACAGGGTAACATCAGCATGAAAACTCTCTGGCAATCAGAATACACAGTACTAATCAGTGTCACGTAAACAGAATGCTAACAAGGTAACATCAGCATGAAAACTCTCTGGTATCAGAAAACACACTGCTAATGGGTGTCACGTAAACAGAATGCTAACAGGCTAACATGAGCATGAAAACTCTCTGGTATCAGAAAACACACTGCTAATGGGTGTCACGTAAACAGAATGCTAACAGGCTAACATCAGCATGAAAACTCTCTGGCATCAGAAAACACAGTGCTAATGGGTGTCACGTAAACAGAATGCTAACAGGCTAACATCAGCATGAAAACTCTCTGGTATCAGAAAACACAGTGCTAATGGGTGTCACGTAAACAGAATGCTAACAGGGTAACATCAGCATGAAAACTCTCTGGCAATCAGAAAACACAGTGCTAATGGGTGTCACGTAACAGAGTGCTAACAGGCTAACATGAGCATGAAAACTCTCTGGTATCAGAAAACACACTGCTAATGGGTGTCACGTAACACAGTGCTAACAGGCTAACATGAGCATGAAAACTCTCTGGTATCAGAAAACACACTGCTAATGGGTGTCACGTAAACAGAATGCTAACAGGCTAACATGAGCATGAAAACTCTGGTATCAGAAAACACACTGCTAATGGGTGTCACGTAAACAGAATGCTAACAGGCTAACATCAGCATGAAAACTCTCTGGCATCAGAAAACACAGTGCTAATGGGTGTCACGTAAACAGAATGCTAACAGGCTAACATCAGCATGAAAACTCTCTGGTATCAGAAAACACAGTGCTAATGGGTGTCACGTAATCAGAATGCTAACAGGCTAACATGAGCATGAAAACTCTCTGGTATCAGAAAACACAGTGCTAATGGGTGTCACGTAAACAGAATGCTAACAGGCTAACATGAGCATGAAAACTCTCTGGCATCAGAAAACACACTGCTAATGGGTGTCACGTAAACAGAATGCTAACAGGCTAACATGAGCATGAAAACTCTCTGGTATCAGAAAACACAGTGCTAATGGGTGTCACATAAGACAGTGCTAACAGGCTAACATCAGCATGAAAACTCTCTGGTATCAGAAAACACACTGCTAATGGGTGTCACGTAAACAGAATGCTAACAGGCTAACATGAGCATGAAAACTCTCTGGCATCAGAAAACACACTGCTAATGGGTGTCACGTAAACAGAATGCTAACAGGCTAACATCAGCATGAAACTCTCTGGCATCAGAAAACACAGTGCTAATGGGTGTCACGTAATCAGAATGCTAACAGGCTAACATGAGCATGAAAACTCTCTGGTATCAGAAAACACACTGCTAATGGGTGTCACGTAAACAGAATGCTAACAGGCTAACATGAGCATGAAAACTCTCTGGTATCAGAAAACACACTGCTAATGGGTGTCACGTAAACAGAATGCTAACAGGCTAACATCAGCATGAAAACTCTCTGGCATCAGAAAACACAGTGCTAATGGGTGTCACGTAATCAGAATGCTAACAGGCTAACATGAGCATGAAAACTCTCTGGTATCAGAAAACACAGTGCTAATGGGTGTCACGTAATCAGAATGCTAACAGGCTAACATCAGCATGAAAACTCTCTGGTATCAGAAAACACAGTGCTAATGGGTGTCACGTAAACAGAATGCTAACAGGCTAACATGAGCATGAAAACTCTCTGGTATCAGAAAACACACTGCTAATGGGTGTCACGTAAACAGAATGCTAACAGGCTAACATCAGCATGAAAACTCTCTGGCATCAGAAAACACAGTGCTAATGGGTGTCACGTAATCAGAATGCTAACAGGCTAACATGAGCATGAAAACTCTCTGGTATCAGAAAACACAGTGGTAATGGGTGTCACGTAAACAGAATGCTAACAGGCTAACATGAGCATGAAAACTCTCTGGTATCAGAAAACACACTGCTAATGGGTGTCACGTAAACAGAATGCTAACAGGCTAACATGAGCATGAAAACTCTCTGGCATCAGAAAACACACTGCTAATGGGTGTCACGTAAACAGAATGCTAACAGGCTAACATCAGCATGAAAACTCTCTGGTATCAGAAAACACAGTGCTAATGGGTGTCACGTAAACAGAATGCTAACAGGCTAACATGAGCATGAAAACTCTCTGGTATCAGAAAACACACTGCTAATGGGTGTCACGTAAACAGAATGCTAACAGGCTAACATGAGCATGAAAACTCTCTGGTATCAGAAAACACACTGCTAATGGGTGTCACGTAAACAGAATGCTAACAGGCTAACATCAGCATGAAAACTCTCTGGCATCAGAAAACACAGTGCTAATGGGTGTCACGTAATCAGAATGCTAACAGGCTAACATGAGCATGAAAACTCTCTGGTATCGGAAAACACAGTGCTAATGGGTGTCACGTAAACAGAATGCTAACAGGCTAACATCAGCATGAAAACTCTCTGGCATCAGAAAACACAGTGCTAATGGGTGTCACGTAATCAGAATGCTAACAGGCTAACATGAGCATGAAAACTCTCTGGTATCAGAAAACACACTGCTAATGGGTGTCACGTAAACAGAATGCTAACAGGCTAACATGAGCATGAAAACTCTCTGGTATCAGAAAACACACTGCTAATGGGTGTCACGTAAACAGAATCCTAACAGGCTAACATCAGCATGAAAACTCTCTGGCATCAGAAAACACAGTGCTAATGGGTGTCACGTAATCAGAATGCTAACAGGCTAACATGAGCATGAAAACTCTCTGGCATCAGAAAACACAGTGCTAATGGGTGTCACGTAATCAGAATGCTAACAGGCTAACATGAGCATGAAAACTCTGGTATCAGAAAACACAGTGCTAATGGGTGTCACGTAAACAGAATGCTAACAGGCTAACATCAGCATGAAAACTCTCTGGCATCAGAAAACACAGTGCTAATGGGTGTCACGTAATCAGAATGCTAACAGGCTAACATGAGCATGAAAACTCTGGTATCAGAAAACACAGTGCTAATGGGTGTCACGTAAACAGAATGCTAACAGGCTAACATGAGCATGAAAACTCTCTGGTATCAGAAAACACACTGCTAATGGGTGTCACATAAGACAGTGCTAACAGGCTAATGTTAGCATGAAGTCACCACCAGCATCACATAATGCAATGTCTGATGCATCGCATTAATGGCTAACATCATTAAAGTTAAAATCATTGATTTTTTTTACATTAGCATGAGCTGAGTGCCTCCACTGTGAGCAATGGGATTTATAATGTGCTTAAAAAATGCTTAGAAAATTTTTACTGCATATCTTCAGATCATTTTACATGTTGCCTAGAAAAAAAGAATGACAACCTGATTCTAAAAAACCCCAACAACAACAACAACAACAACAAAAAGACGACCCATCCCGCACAGTGTGCAGCTGTATGGTTTGTTATTAAAAACAGTCTGAATAAATGTATCAAAAGTAGTCCAGCTAGAAGCAAAGCAGGAAAAAATGTTTAGCGCCACCAACAGTTCTGGGGTGGTAAAGATCTGTGTGGAGGCACCTCTGTCATGTCTCACTGACTGCAGGAGAAGAGAAAAAAAAAGTCTTTCCGGGAAAAATTAGAATTCACGAACAGACGCTGACATAAGTGACAGGTTGAAGTAGAGCGGAGTGGATCAAAAATGTAATTTACGGCTGATGTCACAGCACAGGATGATCCAAGCACATAGATAATGACCAGCTTCACCTCAATTATCTGACACAGCAGTCACACTCACTTTGCTGTGTGTTTACTTTCTGCCTGTACAGTTTGAAGGGTAGTGAATTAAAAAAAAAAAACACTGCCAAGGTTGTGGGTTTGATTGCTAGCGGGGACCACCTCTGCTAAAAATGCACGGCCTCACAGAACCATAAAACACTTTGGGTAAAAAGATCCTACACGATGTTAAAGGGATAAACTGCCGAGCGTTCGCCTGCCAAGACAACACAAGAGGAAACTTACTCAGCCGTGACAACCTCAATGCAAGGTCAGGCTTCTCTACCGCAGGCTGGAATTCACTCCAGCACGTTTGGCAGCAGGAAGAAGTAAAACGCCAATGGATGCGGAGCGCCGCTCCAGAGAATTCAAATTCTCGATGCCGAGGGTTCAGCGACATCACTGAACGTTATGATGACCTCGTGTAATTGCACACTACAGAAAGTGATGTTTAAAAAGAAAATAAGCTTCAAATGTGTTTGCGTTGAGGCCGTTAGAATGCCCAATGGGGGATGCACTCTGCGATTGTTGTGTTGTGCATCTATACGCAGAGCAGCAATGTGGGTCCATGAGTGTGATAACACTTTGTAAGGCTATGATCCAAGAGCAGTGGTATCTTCAAGGGCTTTTCCTGGTAGGGGTAAATGATCTCAAGCACACAGCTCAGCGGCATAACAAACTGAGCAACCAGTATGTAGATCTGGGTTCAATAGCATGCTAAATGTCTGTACCCTTGGACAAGACACTTCGTCTGCATTGTCCATGTCCACCCATCTGTAAAAAGGTACAGACCTTCGCTGGGGATGTTATGGTTTGTCCTGCGTCTGTGTCTTATCTGTTAGTTGTGTTGTTTTGTATGCTTTAGCCATTTTTGAGTTCCACTTTAGTTGTTAGCTTTTGTTCCTTGGACTTTGTTACTTTGTGGTTCCCCTTATATTTTGGTATTTAATTATGGTATGTGTTTGTTTATAGTCACCCCCAGACATCTTTGTGGTTTGTGCCACTCTGTCTTTGTCAGCCCTGTGTGTGTGTGTGTGTGTGTGTGTGTGTATGCGTGTGTTTGTAGGCATGTCTCTGTCATCGGTTCTCCCTCACAGCTGTCTCACATTCTCAATTACACCACCTGTCGCCCGTCTAGTCGTCTCTGTGTCACAATTTAAGTTTGTCACAGTGTGGTCCTCAGTTGCTGGGTTTTTCTGGTTCATCACGTTAATGTTTGGTTATTTTTCCTGTGTTTGTTCATATCTACTTGCCCTGGTGTCGCTGCTGACTCTCGTGCTGTGCTCCTGTCTGTTTGCACTGTGCAATACCTTTGGACTCATCAGCATCTGGTAAATAAACCATTGACTTTATTTACCTACACCCGTCTGGTCTGTATCTGCATTTTTGGGTTCAGTCCTGCCACATCCTAACAGGGGAAGTAACCTGCATCAGATTTGTTTTACATCCAGGGGGATTCATGATTCATGGGCTACCTATGAATTCTCATGCTAGCTTACTATACGAGGGCTGTCAATAAAGTAACGGTCCTTTTTATTTTTTTCAAAAACTATATGGATTTCATTCATATGTTTTTACGTCAGACATGCTTGAACCCTCGTGCGCATGCGTGAGTTTTTCCACGCCTGTCGGTGACGTCATTCGCCTGTGAGCACTCCTTGTGGGAGGAGTCGTCCAGCCCCTCGTCGGAATTCCTTTGTCTGAGAAGTTGCTGAGAGACTGGCGCATTGTTTGATCAAAATTTTTTCTAAACCTGTGAGACACATCGAAGTGGACACGGTTCGAAAAATTAAGCTGGTTTTCAGTGAAAATTTTAACGGCTGATGAGAGATTTTGAGGTGATTCTGTCGCTTTAAGGACTTCCCACGGTGCGAGACGTCGCTCAGCGCTCTCAGCCGCCATCGTCAGCCTGTTCAAGCTGAAAACCTCCACATTTCAGGCTCTATTGATCCAGGACGTCGTGAGAGAACAGAGAAGTTTCAGAAGAAGTCGGTTTCAGCATTTTATCCGGATATTCCACTGTTAAAGGAGATTTTTTTAATGAAAGACGTGCGGACGCGTCCGCGCGTCGGGACGCAGCCGCCACGACACTCCGCCACAGGAAAAACACCTCTGTTGAAAGCCTTAAGGACAAGTTGGAACATGTCCTGCCTGTTAAACAATTTCTCATATACTCACTCCACTGAAAGCCATCAAAAGCCGCCTGGATTTTACAAATGGTTATCAACACGGAAGTGTTTTTCCTGTGCCGCCGCACCGCGTCGGCTGCGTCCCGACGCGCGGACCCGTCCGCACATCTTTCATTAAAAAAATCTCCTTTAACAGTGGAATATCCGGATAAAATGCTGAAACCGACTTCTTCTGAAACTTCTCTGTTCTCTCACGACGTCCTGGATCAATAGAGCCTGAAATGTGGAGGTTTTCAGCTTGAAACAGGCTGACGACGGCGGCTGAGAGCGCTGAGCGACGTCTCGCACCGTGGGAAGTCCTTAAAGCGACAGAATCACCTCAAAATCTCTCATCAGCCGTTAAAATTTTCACTGAAAACCAGCTTAATTTTTCGAACCGTGTCCACTTCGATGTGTCTCACAGGTTTAGAAAAAATTCTGATCAAACAACGCGCCAGTCTCTCAGCAACTTCTCAGACAAAGGAATTCCGACGAGGGGCTGGACGACTCCTCCCACAAGGAGTGCTTACAGGCGAATGACGTCACCGACAGGCTTGGAAAAACTCACGCATGCGCACGAGGGTTCAAGCATGTCTGACGTAAAAACATATGAATGAAATCCATATAGTTTTTGAAAAAAATAAAAAGGACTGTTACTTTATTGACAGCCCTCGTATATTAGGCAAAAAATGGTATGTCACAATCTGTAGGGTATCCAGATACTCAGTAGGTATTCAGTAGTAGTCAAACAGTTGCCCAGATGTTCTATTACCTCTGTATAGTGTGCAAACAAACACTATACTATCCCATGAGGCAGCTGAAGCCTGTTAACTAAATAAAAAGAAGAACATCCCAGGAAAATCCAAAGAAGACACCGGGCAGAAGGCTACATGATTCTATTTTCAAGACTTAATTTTCATCCAAAAATGCAAATACACCGAACATTCTGGCAATCCCTTATACAAGATGGTGGAAAAAATATCTGGAAATAGTTTGATGTCTGCTTTCAATTCAATTCATTTTATGGAAATAGCACCAAATGACAACAAAGCTGCCCCAAGGCGCTTCACACGGGTAAGGTCTAACCTTACCAATCCCGCTGAGCAAACACAAAGGCAACAGTGGTAAAGAAAAACTCCCTCTGGGGTTCTTGAGGAAGAAACCTCAAACAGACCAGGCTCAGATGGGTGACCTGCTACTTAGGGCCCTGTCCCACTGGCGTTTAGGAGGATTTGCGTATGGACTGCCCACAAAATTGGCCCATATTCACCAAACATCCGCAATATCCGTGTAACATGCCTGTATGAGTCGGCCGTCATCCGAACACGCCCGTGATCATCCGCCGAGGCACGCATGTCCGCAGCCAGGATTTTTGAGTAGCTCAAAAATCTGGATGTGGATAACATCCGCCTTACATACTCCATATATACTCAATTCATACACAATACATACTCACTCTATGCGCTGTATATCTGCCGTTAACCGCTGATACCCGCAACTGACGGGGATTAGCGGCTTGGCAGCGGACTGGGACAGTGTGTAAAACAGATATATTGCGTGTCCATCATGTCCACATCACAAACTAAAATAAGTTGTAGCGAATGCATACAGATTGGCTACGAATAAAGCGTTTTTATTACCTCTGCTTTGCAGCTGATTTGCGGACAATCTGTGAATACATAACAAACACGTCATGTAAACCCAAAGTACTATATGTGGCAGAAAGTGATATACCTGCCAGTCAGTGCCGGTCCGGCTGTGTAGATCCACAAAGACGTAGCTGCTGCAATCATTTTTGGCCATTTTTGTTGCGGACGACAACGAACGGCCACAATTTGTGTACTCAATTCATGCGCAATTAATCCTCTCCCCAGTGGGACAGCGCCCTCAGTCCATTCTAACAGTTACAAACTTAATGCAAAAGCACAACATTAAGGCCAAGCCAGTATAGTCCCAGTTTCATCTTTTTTCATCTCTGATCCATGCCAGTTATATTTTACAGAGACATGTATATTTTGTTTGAAGCCGCATTGCATTTAACTAGGGGGTGCCATAGGACCAGATTACAAAGGTCCTGATGGCAGGGTTGAGGAAGTGAGGCTCAAAAACAGGACTTTTAATAGCAAATGGCAGTTTTTATGGTGAGGTTGCTGAAGTTCTTGGAGGCCCATAGATCCTCCTGGATGTCCAAGAAGAGGAACAAATGCAACACTTGTGTGAGTCCTACACAACCTCCAAAGAATTCCAGGGACAGAGGATGTGATATATTATGGACAATGTAAAGCCCACCGCGACATTCTGTGATTTTGGTTTTGTATAAATAGAAGTGCGTTGAGCTTTGAGATGCAAATTGTTGCACTGTTTATGTGCGGCGACTTCCTTTGTAATGACAGCCTTCAGTCTTCCAGCAGGCAGCCCGGCTACACATATAAACCTCAGGGTCTCTGCCAACCTCAAGAGTCCAGGGAATATATTCTGCAGCTGGTCTGCAGAGAGATCTCACTGCCCCGTTAGCTACTGGAACAACCCACATCCATAATTAACAAACACATCCAGGCTGTAATTATCTGCAGGCAGCTTCTACACTCACAGCACGCACCAGAGGCAAAGCCATATGACAAATCAAATTATTCATCAACTTTGGAAAGCTGCTGTGCAAGACATCCGTCAGGGTGATTACGCCCTCTACAGGCTGGTCTGTATCCCACTTTCGAATTGTCTGCAGATCTGAAAACGTTTAATTTTTTTATGCATCCTTCAATTTTGATTGAAAACAATAAATCAGATTTGAAATGCTCAAACTGTCCCATTGCAATAAAAAAGATGAAAGGTTTCTTCTCTATTTTCTAAATGAGACTAATTATTTATCAGCTTATAAACCTCCCTTTCATAATATAATAATAAAAATAAGGATTAATTCTTTATAGGCATAGATGATTTTATACCTTCTGATATTTTAAAATAAATTGCATGGGGCCATTTAAAATAAATTATGCACAATATTTACCTTCTGTGGTTGAAAACGGGGACACCTCATTACATTGTTAATTACTGGTAATTTTATGCCACCATTCAAAGATGTACATGATGAAGAATATTTATATTAAAAAATGGGATAAATAAGGTTTTAAACATGTCATTCATCACATCTTTAAAGCTTCTTTTCCACACATTAAATTAATTATTCATCAAATTATTTTCATTCATTAATTAAAACTAGTTTTTTTTTTTTTTTTAAATGGGGTTTTGTTTATGTTCCTAGTGATCAGCATCAACGAGATGCCCCATGACATCACCGCTTGTTTGAGTCGTGTGCTTCAAAACATGTTGCTTCGTCTGCAGAGCAACAGAAGTAAAATATTCACTCTGACTCACTGATGATCAGATCATTTGTCTCCTGTTTTCCTCATGTAGTGCAGCAGATAACAGAATATTTACAGAGGAATCCTTCAAATGGTGATGCACTAATAGGATTAATAAGTGAAATAGTTTGACTGTGTTGAATGTTTGGTCTCCAAAGTAAAGGTCAAACAAGGTCAATGTCCATTGGATTCTATGACATTTGTTACTCTGTAATGTGATAACTAAGTATGACACATGGTGCAAACTATTTCTTTTAAAAACCTTTTTAACTCAGCCAATAATTTGCACCACTTTTTAATCAAAACTGAAGCAACTTTAAATTTTGACCCCTGTACAAACTGAAGTTAACCTTTGTCACCATTCTTAAGGTTTTTACCCCATAACTCCAGAACATTCAGTCTCACATAGTCCAAACTATGCCTTTTTGGAATATTTATGTTCAGATGAATAATGAGGCATAGTTTTAAATATGATTGGAGCATTTTTAAATTTTGACCCCTGTGAAATTCTTTAATTGACCCCTACCTGGCCGGCCTATTGAAGTGGCCAGTCGGTTTTTTCAAAAGAGTAATATCAAAGGAGTATTTGTGCCAATTTGGTGCTTGTATCACCATTTGCAGGATTGTTTCAGTTATCTGCTGCTCTAATGTCAGGATGTGGGGGGAGGAGCTCTACCTACAGGGATGATATCTAAATGAACACTAGAGGCCACTGTTTCATTTCATAAGAGGAATTCATATTGTGCCTCACACACCTCAGTCTGAAGGCTAAAGGTAGACTTATGACAAAAAGGTGTGTGTGTGTGTGTGTGTGTGTGTGTGTGTGTGTGTGTGTGTGTGTGTGTGTGTGTGTGTGTGTGTGTGTGTGTGTGTGTGTGTGTGTGTGTGTGTGTGTGTGTGTGGGCGGGAATGTTTTCATTTCATCCTTTGAGGGTTTCAGAATATTGAGTCATTTTCTAACACAATTGTTTAATTTACTTTTCTGATCATTTTCAACACTTTTTGAGAAATAAATGTTTCATTTACTGTTTCCAGTGTTTCAAAGTGATGAATCATTATCTGAAGCACTGTAATCAGCAAATTATCCAATTGCTTCACAAACAAGTTTTGAAAATGCTCAGAACAGGAAATGAAACACATAAATTATTTCATGCATTTTCTAAATCTGTTTATTCCAGTTAAGGTTTTTTTGGGGGGTTGGGGGGCGGGGTGTTGGAGTCTATCGGAGCAGTCACTGGGAAAGAGGCAAAGTCAGCAGTTTATCACAGAACTACAATTATTAATGAAAAATTCTCATTTACAAATGATATAATTACAAATAAAATGTAAATTCTTTATTTACAATGCTCTGACAGAACATTACTCCCTAGCAAATAAAGCGCTCTCTATTAATGAGCTTTTCGTCAGGAAAAACCTGGATTTTCTTTACCTCACAGAAACGTGGCAGAGGGAAAATGAGTTCATTCATGTAAATGAGCTCTGTCCTGTGGGTTGCTTGGCTGTTGGGAAGCCCCGCCCCTGCCGCCGTGGTGGAGGACTGGCTGCGGTGTACCTGGACAGGTACACATGCAGACTCACGCGCGCAGAACACGCCCCCTCTTTTGAGGCGCTTATGATGGAAGTTGGTTCCTCGAATAAATTTTATTGCATATTGATTTATCGCCCTCCAGGTCATGCTGGGACTTTTCTTAAGGATTTTACTGATTTTTTTAACATCTATAATTTGTCTGGAAAAGGTTTTGATTATTGGTGATTTTAATTTACACATTGATGATGACACTTCCAGCCCAGCTAGGGAACTTATATCAATGGTTGAGGCTTTTAATTTAAGCAGTACGTGTCAGGCCCCACCCACACTAAAGGTCACACCTTGGATTTAGTTTTTGCATTGGGCTTGCATATTGCCAATGTGTGTGTGGAGGATGTTTTTCTGAGTGACCACTGCTGTGTTTTCTTTGATCTGATGGCCCCACCTGAGCCTAGATCAGTACTTACTAGGGTGGAGAGGAGGATTATCACAGACGCAGTCGCTATGCAGTTCTGTGATAAATTTGACCCTTTACTTTTTAGTGAATTTACTGAAATTGATGGCTTTATGCACTGTTTTAACAGCCATTGTGCTATTATTTTGGATCAGATAGCACCACTTAAAGCTAATAAGGTTTCCCATGGCCGATTCTGTCCTTGGATCAATGATGTGATTATGAATCAAAGGAGATTATGTTGCCAGATTGAACGTTTATGGAAATCAACAAAATTGGAGGTCCACAGGCTACATTTAAGAGATCTAATATCCTCCTTAAATAAGATGTTAGAGGAGGCCAGGGAAAGCTATTTTTATCGGCTGATTGCCTCAAATAAGAGAAATCCCAAAGTGCTCTTTGACACAATCAGCTCTATTGTGTCACCTGCTGCTGCTGTAACTCCTGTTCTTCCTAAAACAAGTAGTGATGAGTTCCTTAATTTCTTCATTGACAAAGTCAGAGTCATAAAAGATAGTTTGCCGCTCTCATTGCCCTCTTGTTGTGATTCCCGGTATTTGGGACCTCCCACTCAATGCTGGACCTCTTTTAAGCTTGTTACAATTGAGGACAGTCTATCTGTCATCAACATAATGAAACCAACCTCTGGTATTTTGGATGTAGTTCCTTTTAGATTGTTTATGAATGTTTTTGACTCTATTGGGCCTTGTATTGTTAAAATTTTCAATATGTCTTTGTCGACTGGTGTGTTTCCTTGTTCTTTTAAACAAGCTGTTGTGGAACCATGGCGAAAGAAAGCAGGATTGGACTCTATGGAACTGAAGAACTTTAGGCCAATATCAAAGACCCCCTTTTTGGCTAAAGTCTTGGAAAAGGTGGTCTGTGTCCAACTTAAATCATTTTTGCAGACTAACAACATCTATGACACATTTCAGTCCAGGTACCGTGAGTTTCATTCCACTGAAACTGCCCTGTTGAAGGTGGCTAGTGACATTATGATGGCTGCTGATAGTGGTAAATGTTCTGTGCTGGTTTTATTGGATCTGTCATCTGCATTCGATACCGCTGACCATGGCATTTTGATTAATAGATTGCGGGATACGGTTGACATGTCAGGTCCTGTATTACAGTGGTTTAGCTCTTACTTGGTTGGTAGAACTTTTAGTGTTTCTGTGAACAATGTGATGTCTGAATCTGCTGATCATTTGTGGGGTGTCCCGCAGGGCTCAGTCCTGGGTCCGATTTTGTTCCTGCTGTATATCCTTCCTCTTGGTAAGCTGATCCAGCAGTTCTGCGATGTGTCCTACCATTTGTATGCCGATGACTTGCAGCTGTACTGTTCTTTTAAGACAACTGAAGCACAGAAAATTTGTTCTCTCATTAGTTGTCTCATTAAATTACAGAATGGCTTACTGAAAACAGCCTGCAGTTGAATTCTAATAAGACTGAGACATTGATTGTAGCTCCAGATAGTGCTATGTCTGTCATTAAGAATCACCTTGGTAATCTGAGCAGCTCTGTTAAAGGCAGCCTGCGTAACCTGGGTGTCATTTTGGATGGAGGGATGTCTTTGGAACATCACATCAGGCAGCTCGTTAAGAACTGTTTTTTCCAAATTCGAAACATTTCCAAATTACGCAAAATGGTGGCTTTTAATGAGCTAGAGATGATTGTGCATGCATTTGTTTCTTCACGACTTGATTATTGTAACAGTCTCTTTACATGCCTCAGTAAGAAAGAGCTGGCCCGCCTACAGGTAGTGCAAAATTCTGCTGCACGACTTCTTACCCGCGCCCACAGGAGAATGCATATTACTCCTGTCCTCAAGTCTTTACATTGGCTCCCTGTTTTTTACAGGATAAATTACAAAATCCTCGTGCTGACCTTTAGAGCTCTACATGGGCAGGCACCGGAATACATTAAGGACCTGATCCAGCCTTATGTTTCCAGCAGGAGTTTAAGGTCTTCCAATCAGAACCTGCTGATGGTTTCCCGAACTTATTTTAAAACTCGAGGGGACAGATCTTTTAAAGCTGTGGCACCTCGCCTCTGGAATGGGCTTCCCTGTTCTCTTCGCTCAATGGATTCTGTGGATGTTTTTAGACAGCAACTAAAGACACATTTTTTTAAACTGGCATTTTAGTGTCAATTTATTTTATTGTTCTATATTTGTATGTGTTGTTTTTATTATCTATTTATATCGTGTGAAGCACTTTGTGACCTTGGTCTGTGAAAAGTGCTATATAAATAAAGCTTACTTACTTACTTACTTACTGTCTGTGAAACAGTTGACATTTTAAGCATTTTGAAGCGGTCAGTTTTTGGTGAAGCAATTTGTTTATTTGATTCAGTGTTTTCTGAAGCCTTCATTGCTGTGCACGGGTTATTTGTGAAGGGTTCAGGCTAACCTGAGTTATGCCTGTGGTTGTGGCCAACATCTCTCTGACCTGTTATAAGTCAGGATAGTCACATGACCCAAAAACCTTCACTGATGGGCTTTTTCTCGCCCTCGGGCTGCCAGTTGGATATTAATGTTAACATTTAAAAACTCCAAAAAATGTCAGCTTCACAGTGTGAAGGAATAAAGTCATCAAGTGACACTTTTTGGAAACTGTCAGTTTGTGTTTGGAACATTTCAGTCAAATGTGACGGCTAAAATTCAGGATTTAACACTGAATCACAACCAGCAAATGTTCCATAATCACACAGCCGATGTCACAGAGTTCCAGCAGTTAGTTATTCAATGTCACAATCATCTCCAGAGTTTGTCTCCAGTTTTTAGCTGAAGCTTTAAGTCTGCTTTTAGTAACCTGCACTTTAAGTTGGATTATTCCTGAAACAAGTGTTCTTATGTCACAGTCTTTGAAATTGGATTTGCAATGTTGAAGAATTGTAATCACACAATATTTCGTCACAACAAACCTCCAGAAAAACTTTTCAGATGTCAAAAAAGGTGAAATTTCATATAACCTTATTTGTTTTCTTTTGTTTGTTTTTTTTTGCAGGCAACAGCGACCTCTAGTGGCCACCAGTATGCTGTATTGCTAGCAGTGATTCTCAAGCAGCATTAGGTCTGTTTGTATTTACTTTGTTATGGTCATTTTTACATGTTAAAAGATGCCGTTTTGTCCCAAAATAAGAGGTTCAGTCATCCTCATCAGTATCTGTCAGAAAGGAAACTGTCACATGTTGATATGTGATAGTTTTTATTGTTTATTTAATGTCTATGGACATTTTACAGACTCAATTACTGACTGGATAGCTGATTCTGTTAATGGAATCCCCATCGCTGGGATTATGACTGCCTGTGCAGAGAAAATCAAATCAATCTGTGATTATTCCTCTTGAATTTTTTTCTTTGTTGCCAGTGTGTCACATTATTTCTGCAATTAAACTGAAAATTGCAATTAAAGATGATATAGCTGATTTTCTTTTTGGCCCTTATTACATAAAAATCAGCACAATTTATGAATGTCATCATTTAAAGCATAAACAATTCTGCAAATTTAAATTTCTGAATCTGGATTAATGATGATTTACTCAGCTACAACACAGGAATGAATGAAACACAGACCTGGGATCTGCTCTGAATTTATTTGAGAAAAATAATGTGATCTCCAAAGAATTGTCTAAATACAATTTTAGCTGAAAATTTCATTTGATGAAACACATGTCGAGTGACATCTCGGGTTTGAGTCAATTCCAACTGTTTAAAGCTGCAGTGTGTAGGATTTAGTGCCATCTAGCGGTGAGGTTGCTGATTGCATTATGCCATCGCCATCCAAAGTCTTCACTCATACTTGCAGTAGTACTTGAGTGCTTCCGGCAGCTCCAGCCAATCAATGGCCATCCTGTGGATGATGTGCTTCTGGACGGCCTGTCGGCACAGTGTTTGCAAAGACGAGACTAAAGCGAGAGACAAAGAGGAAGTCAGTGTAGCACTTACAAGTACTTGAGATTAATACAGTAACCGAAGACGTTGCATGAAGACAAACTTGTTGTGTTACACTCACATCCGTACTCCACCTGGACAATTCGGACGCACTTGGTAGCAGCAAAGACGTCCACCACAGCGTAAAGAGGTTGAACGGTGGGAATCCCCTTTGCAGACGCTCCCATGTCTTCACCGTTGATGACAATGTGCATGTCAGCTAACTCTGGCCCTTTAGGTACATACAGTACTCCTATCCGGCTGCGTCTGGCCGTCGGGGGCAACGTGTTGGTCTTGTACAAGTCATCCAAAATGTGGCTGTAGCGACCAGGTCGGCTTCGACCTACCAATTTGTCTCTGGGTATCCGAACATTCTCTATATACAAGTGAGAGTCAGTGAAGAAAGTTTTTGGTGCATTGTCTCCTCCTCTATCGCAGAGTCTGTGTCCTCCAGCCAGCCCTCCATCAGCACCGACTTCAGGATCCACTTCTTCTATGACTTTGTTATGGTTGCGAGTAATGGCAAAGACCCAGCTGTCACCTAGATCCATCAAGTCTGGGATGGAATATTCAGGTACTACCTCTAAGGTCCCGGGGTCCCTGGCAGTTAAGCCGATCCGGAGGTGGCCACACCATCCCAGCTCCTTGTCTTCAATCTCAATAAGAAAAATCTCACCAGGATTCAGAGGGTGTTTGCTGAAACACACCCCGTTTCCAAAGCTTTCCACCCGAGTTGCCTGAGTTGCTGAATGGTCCAGTCTAACATTAACTCCATGGATTGGGTGGAATTCCATAAATTTGTCAGGGAAAGGCTCCATGTTCACAGCAGGCGGTCGAGTACAAGGCACAGATTGGACTGTCAGCTCCAAGAGGCTTTAATTTAACAAGTCATACGTAGACGGCTGACAAAAACTCACACACACCAAAATCCCACTTACAACTTTAGTAGATCCATCAAGAAGTCTTGAGGGTTTTTAAACAAACGTGGTCATTGTACAGACGCCAAAGTCCTGCTCAGACTGTTTGCTCTGCAGCCACTCACAAGTTACTGATGAAGGACTATTTTTGAACAGCTGCACTTGTCAGCAGATGGTAAGGTATGTGTGTGTGTGTGTGTGTGTGTGTGTGTGTGTGTGTGTGTGTGTGTGTGTGTGTGTGTGTGTGTGTGTGTGTGTGTGTGTGTGTGTGTGTGTGTGTGTGCATTCACTACAAGTCAAAAGTTTGGACACCCTTTCTGTCCCATTGTGTCTGCTACTGGAATTGGTCATGTTGTGGGGACATAAATCTGTGTATGTAGTCACATGTGACTCCCATGTGGGGACAAAAGGTTTGTGCCTATATAATACTTGGGCTAAGCAGGTTTTCTGTACCTCTTAAGCAGACTAAATAACACCTACAATCCAGCTTCAGTGGACCATAAAAACCACCAGAAATGTTTGGTGGCCATCCCAGTGTGGTGGCTATAGTCAGGCAGGGGTCAAACACAGGGTTCAACATTTAAAAAATGCTCAGATCATATTGAAAAGTGTACCACATTATTTGTCTCCTTGTAAAGATTTCAAAAAGGTATAGTTTGGACTATCTGTGACTGAATGTTATCGAGTTATGGGGTAAAAACAACAAAATAAATGAGCTAATTTGAGTGAAGTCTGTCCTCTGAAGATTTTTGATGCTTAAAAACAACACCTGTGTGTTACAGTTGGTGGTTAAGTCTGCATTTTTTTCCAGTGTGGAAGGTTCCTGGTTCAAAACCCACCTGTTGTGTCAGGAAGGGTATCAAGTGCAAAACGTGTGTTGAATCTTGTGTTGACCCTGAAGGAGCAACTTACTTGTTAGAAAGTCAGTATTTTACTTTCCAGATTGCCTTAAAATGCAGGAAAAAGGCTACAGATTATTAATATTTTCACCCCCCCTTCAAATTAAGATGAATCGGCCCCTGACGATAGAACAAGCTCAGACTTAAAATACATATAGTCAACAAAAATATAAACGCAACACTTTTGGTTTTGCTCCCATTTTGTATGAGATGAACTCAAAGATCTAAAACTTTTTCCACATACACAATATTACCATTTCTCTCAAATATTGTTCACAAACCAGTCTGAATCTGTGATAGTGAGCACTTCTCCTTTGCTGAGATAATCCATCCCACCTCACAGGTGTGCCATATCAAGATGCTGATTAGACACCATGATTAGTGCACAGGTGTGCCTTAGACTGCCCACAATAAAAGGCCACTCTGAAAGGTGCAGTTTTATCACACAGCACAATGCCACAGATGTTGCAAGATTTGAGGGAGCGTGCAATTGGCATGCTGACAGCAGGAATGTCAACCAGAGCTGTTACTCGTGTATTGAATGTTCATTTCTCTACCATAAGCCGTCTCCAAAGGCGTTTCAGAGAATTTGGCAGTACATCCAACCAGCCTCACAACCGCAGACCACGTGTAACCACACCAGCCCAGGACCTCCACATCCAGCATGTTCACCTCCAAGATCGTCTGAGACCAGCCACTCGGACAACTGCTGAAACAATCGGTTTGCATAACCAAAGAATTTCTGCACAAACTGTCAGAAACCGTCTCAGGGAAGCTCATCTGCATGCTCGTCGTCCTCATCGGGGTCTCGACCTGACTCCAGTTCGTCGTCGTAACCAACTTGAGTGGGCAAATGCTCACATTTGCTGGTGTTTGGCACGTTGGAGAGGTGTTCTCTTCACGGATGATGCAAAGGAGATGTGTTGCACTGCATGAGGCAAATGGTGGTCACACCAGATACTGACTAGTATCCCCCCCCCCCCCCCCCCCATGAAACAAAACTGCACCTTTCAGAGTGGCCTTTTATTGTGGACAGTCTAAGGCTCACCTGTGCACTAATCATGGTGTCTAATCAGCATCTTGATATGGCACACCTGTGAGGTGGGATGGATTATCTCAGCAAAGGAGAAGTGCTCACTATCACAGATTTAGACTGGTTTGTGAACAATATTTGAGGGAAATTGTGATATTATGTATGTAGAAAAGGTTTTAGATGTTTGAGTTCATCTCATACAAAATGGGAGCAAAACCAAAAGTGTTGCGTTTATATTTTTGTTGAGTGTATGTGGTTTAAATGCTGCTTTTCTTTGGAGGTCTGTGGGACAAAGATGCTGAGGAGCACTTAGTTGCCTCCTCGTGTTTTTGCTTCAGCTGCAGCTCCGGTCAGTGATGGATCGAGGTT
This sequence comes from Thalassophryne amazonica, assembly GCF_902500255.1. NCBI lineage: Eukaryota > Metazoa > Chordata > Actinopteri > Batrachoidiformes > Batrachoididae > Thalassophryne > Thalassophryne amazonica. The sequence goes on along the minus strand of NC_047120.1, from coordinate 67,320,188 downwards.
ATCGTCCCTCACACCAGCTGCACATCGCTGCCCCATTTCTCACATGCTCTTTTCTTCTTGTTTTATGTGGGCCAAGAAGGAGAGAGAGAGAGAGAGAGAGAGAGAGAGAGAGAGAGCGTGCTGATGAGGAGCATCATGAACTTGCATGGTGCATTTCAAAATGATAATTTTTTTTTCTGTCCTAATAAAAATGCATTTAGATGTAATGTGTGTGAGACCTGGTGCATGGATACGGCCCTGCAGCAGCATACTTAATCTGGATTATCATGCAGTGGGGCCATGGTTTTCATAATCAGATTGGTGATCTGATTCTCGGCAGTGCAAGATACATCTGGGATGCTGGCAGCCGGTTGAGAGAGAGAGAGAGAGAGAGAGAGAGAGAGAGAGAGAGAGAGAGAGAGAGAGAGAGAGAGAGAGAGAGAGACTTCACCGTGGTCTTTGCACACACAAGAGAAGATCGACATCTCAGAAGACAGCTGTCTTATTTTGTGCAGAAAGTCTTTTTTGTTGGTAAGTCCCAGCTCTGATTTCCATTTATTAACTTTGATTGCTTTATTATTATTATCATCATTATTATTATTGTTATTATCGTTATTATTATTTGCAGTAGTAGTAGTTTTTTTTGGTGCATGGCTGCACACATTTGAAATGTCATCTCAAAGTAAAGCTGAGGATCTAAGAGTCAGTATTATTGCTCTGGATCCCATGTTGCACATAGAAGAAGCTTTACTGAGCAAAACTGCTGTTGACTCTCATCAAGTCCTCATCATTCAACTAAAATCCAAAACATGTCACACTCGCATACATTTGACAGGCGATATGATCAATTATCACACAGAGTAAAAGTAAGATTCTAAAAATGGTGTCAGCAGATTTATCAACTCGCCCGTCAGATATTTGTTCAACCCAACAGTTTTCTGATTTTTTTACTCTCTAACACCACGGTGTGATTTCCCATGATGCTCATACAGTAAATATTTATTCCAAACATGCTGATATTTTCCAGATGCATGTACAATTTTTTATTATATGAAATGTGTGATGAAATACATAAAGCTCAAATAGGATTGTCAATTTTTGCTAATAAATCAATTGAAAGTTGCTAAAAAATGCAAGACAATTATTTCTTGATAAATGTGGTGAGTGATTTGTTGTCATGGAAATGCTACACTTCCACTCCCTTTTTTAAAAAAAAAAAAATTGCAGCTAAATATTGTCAAGAATGGAGCTGTATTGTACATCTTTACGTATTATTGCACCATTTTGAGGTGAATAACCAACATTACAATTTAAGACATCTGAAGGGAGTCTGAAGATCTGCCAAGTTTCTGATGATGAGCAGCGGATCAGGACGATGAGCTTTCTTGGCCGCCTGCCCCACCAAATGTTTATTTCATAATCTGGTGGTGTGATTTGTCAGATTTCACATTAAAAGCCAGAGTTTGTGTTAATCTCAGTTTGTGCCGGAACAGCGAGTAGAACATCAGCACAAAAACGGTCAAATCCACGTAGAGTCGCACACGCGTTGTTGTTCTTGTTGTTGGTGTTTGTGGGTGTGGTCATGGCTTAATGTACAAGCAGTCAGTTATGGCGCAATTCTTTGTAGAATCCAGTGTTTTGGACCCACATGAAGTGGTCTGAACCATCTGGGACATCACCTAAACAATCACCATTCAACCACATCTTCATCCAGAAAAGAGTCTTTATTCTTGTGGCCATTGCTGAACTGCACCAGGTCTACTTATAGTCCGGTTCACTATGAACTGGATCAAATGACGCCACAGCCACATTTCAAAGTATTGAACATGTTTAAGCAACCTAATTTCTATTAAATTACCCATTTTACTACCTTTTTAATATGAGGCTGCCACCAAGGAGGTAATGTTTTCAACTACTTAACCACTTTTCTTGAAACTTGGTGGAAGGATGGGGTATGGGCCAAAGAGGAAACTTTTAACTCCTGAATCCAATTAAGAGGGTGGGTCCAGGAGATGCCCCCCCCCCCCAACTTTCTTTAACATTGCAAGATGGGACAGTTGAGCGGACTTTTTTCAATTGCTCAGAAATCAATGAATAGGGTCAGGTGTTCACATTATGAGACATTTCAACAATATATATTTAATTTTGCTGATTCACAATCTGGATTTTATGTAACAAAATCTGAATTTTCTGGTGAACACACACAACACACAATGGACAGTGCAGACATAATTCACCATACCAGATTGTCACCTGTGGTTACAGTGCATTTCCTGTTCTGCATGTAATAGTATGCTGAGATAGGCAAAGCACATATTAACATGTCACCACTTGTGGTTACAGTGTGTTCCCCACATTACATGTGTTAACAAGCCGAGATGTGCATATTGATGCTTTCCCGACAGGACCCCTGCATGGGTGATGGGTGATTGTCTCTTCCAGCTACGCATATGATTAAACTGTCTCAGCCCGTTTGATGATTTCCCGTCATTATCCCTGCGAGTTAAGGAACAGGGCCGAGACTCTCTACAAAATCTGTGTGAAAGTCAGTGAAATAAAGTGACATGCAAGTGCGTTGTCGAAATGTGTAATTTCCACTATTTTAAGTGGGTGCATTTATATTGGTTGAGTATAAACAAACAAACAGAGCTTGAAACCGGCATTTCCTTCTTTTTTTTTTTTTACACATAAACGTTTCATCATTTCATTGTGTTCACTCAGCAGAAATAGATATTATAGAATAATGTTTGTATACTTACAGAATATGTGAAAAAATAATAGAATTGTAGTTTTCTTGCCCAGTTTGTTAGCTTACTCTCAGCCAATGCAAGCGGGGAAGCCAGCTTCAGATCAGCGTTCCCGTTACACAAAGGGAAGTACAAGATGAAGAGATTCTGATAGTACATCTTGTTCAGTTCTGAATTCATAAGCATAAATACGTTTGACCATTTATCACTCATTTATTTGGCTAAAGCAAACTTTGGCTTCAATGCCAGTGATTTTCACCCTCATTTCTATGCAAACCTCCGTTTAGTCCCAACATCAGATCAGAGCAGCTGCTCTAGCTTGTGCAGCATTTGGCGGAGAAAGAGCATCTTGTCTATTTCTGTTTATCTCTAAAAGTCAATCAGTATGTGGAGCAACAGCTATGGGAGAGCTGCTTACTTGGCTCCGATTCATGGCTCACTGGCCTTCTGTGCACAAAATAATGAACATTTCCACATCTCTTCTGAGTTAAACTACTTGACATCCAAACCCTAGTGGAGACTTTTCACCATTAAGCACTTTCCAAGAAAAGCACCTGCTGAAAAGAAGGCATAGAAATTACCCTCAGTCGCTCTCACTAACTCCCTGACTTGTGTTGGTTTTACCTCAGAGACTTAATAATGTCGCTGACCATGTTCTTTATTTATTTCTCTTTCAGTGACCCATCGGTGCCTTGGCTGTGTGATGTATGGTCCCAAAATGTCTGAGGGTGGACAAAACGATGAACGTGAACAAGGTGATAAAAAAGAAAGTGGAGATGGGAGATCTCTGAGTCGGACGTCTGCAGTAGGTGAAGCTAAGAAGTATCTTCCTCAAGGTATAGTGATCCAGCTGACAGGTACAGATGGAGAATGGGACAGTCGAGATGACAGTGAGGTCCTCTTCTCGCTCAGTCATGATGAGGACTACCCATCGATTTCCCTTTCCAGACAGAGGCATCTTTCTGTCGAAGAGGACACAAAGCTGCCTTTCCAAAGCTTCCACGTTCCTCTCTCACCCTCGTCTCCTGACTCTTTCGGGAATTGCTCCAACTTCAGCTCCAATTTACTCTCTCCAGGTCCCCCTTCACCTACCCACCAGCCACTGTCCAGCTTGGTAAAGTCTCTGTCCACAGAGCTGGAGCTGAAGGAGGGCTCCTCCCTCAGACCAAAACCTCTTCTCAACCTTGTGAAGTCAATCTCCACAGAGATCTCCTGCTCAGAGCCTGAGGTGTCACAGTCCAAATCTGACTCCCGTCTCAACCTGCACCTATGGAAGCAACTGACCCAGCCTAAAACCCGCAGCAGTGGCAACTCGCACACTGCGCCGCCCTCTCCTAGTTTCATATACCCGAGTGGAGATGGTCTGAAAGGCAACTTCTTTAAAATGGAGTTAGAGGACACCAAAAGGAAGCTCTCTGAAGCCATGCAGGAACCACTAAGCAGTATGTTCAGTAAGATCATGAGAGAAGAGGGTGCAGGAAGCCCCAAACATCAGGGTAAGACCCAAGGAGCTCAGCAAGACAGCTCCAAAACATCTGGATGGGAAGGTAGCACAGACATAGCAGGTTTAGGATCTCCTGGGAAGAACACTGGGAGAACAGACACTGATTTCTTGCCGACTTCTGAATGGTCTTCAGTCAGCCATCCTTGCCCACTGCATCACGGCAGACAACATCACAAGGATGAAGAGCTCAAAATATATAGTGATGGTGAAATCATGCAAGTACTCGCTGTTGAAAATCACAGCCAGATACAAACTAAACCTGCTGGCTCTCATGTCACAGATCCAGCAATGGTTGGGACATCTCTTCTGTCTCAGTCCACCCGTCCTCTACCATATATGAGTTTATTCTGTGTGGCAGCATTGACCTATGGCTACTTTACACTACCTCTGAGTCCTTACTCGTCTGGCCTGGCTTTGGGTTTGGCATGTGGTTTCTTGCTTGGACTTTTCCTCATTAGGCTGGGTGCTTCCAGGACTCATTCTTCAGATCCTCCATGCCACCAGACACCCACTCTTTTGGGACAGGGGATTTTAGCAAGTTGCACTAACATCACTGTACCTGATACCCTCAAGGTAAATGGATGAACAACTCAGGTAAAAAATGCTTTAATGTGATGATGTATTCTCATTCAGAGGCATCAGACTTGTCACTGTTCATAGTCAACAAGAGTGTGGAAGCAAAAATGGAGATGGCATCCGAAGTGGCCATATTGGATAACAGACGATGGCCATTTTCGAAATGAACCTTCCACTAGACTTCCCCAATAGAAAACCAAGAAATGGTTTCAAAGAGGCTTTCTTTAGTTTCTGTGCTGAAACGAAAATCAAGATGTGCCAGTAGCGGCCATATTGGATGACAGATGACCTTGATTTTTGAAAGATCCTTGCTTTAGCCTCCCTCAATTCACCAACAAGAAATGGTTTCAGTCAGACGAGGTATTCTTTAGCTATTGTGCAGAAATACAAAGTTTACCAACAATGACCCAGATGGATCCCCAGACAGACGGACACCCGGACAAGATGCCGAACTGGTTTGGAAATATTAAGAGTTTGTGTTCCATACCTCTCTGGAAGCTTAGTATGAAGGAAAGATACATCTGGACAGAGATTATGGAGTCATGTGATTTGCAGAATGATGGAAGTGCAAGTCTTTTGAGTCCAGGGTACTTCTGGTTTTACTGTGTGGTTGTGAAACCTGGAGGTTAAGATGACGGCTAGATGTCTTTGGTACGAGGTCTCTCCAGAGATTCCTGGGATACTTGAATTTGCATCAAATGAGCATTTACTGGGAATGACCCAGATCAGGTGTATTACTTGTGTTGTGAGGGAACATCACTGACGGCACTCTGGCCATATGGCACAATTCATTATCCGCAATCTTTTCACACCATAAAACTTTGTTTCAGAGCAGATGTGGCCAATTACTGTGCTTATTTTTATTTTTGCAAATTCTAACTCAGATTTCTAATTCTTTCTGATGATAGGCGGTTTGTATCTTGTGGGATGGCGTGTTGTTTTAAAGGTTTCCTTCTGGATAGTCCAGGTTGTTGTGGGTTTTTTGTCACAGATCTAACAGTAATTCTGTCTTCAGCTGTTGTTATTTTGCTTGATTGACTCATTCGATGTCTGTTCCTCGCGATATTCTTGGTTTGTGGTTCCAGGTTATTAGCTGTGCCCGATGACTCTGGTTGATTTTCTCTATTTATCTCCTCAGAAACAGTGGTGTTATCCCACAGATGGCTCTCTGAGCTTCACATTGGCTTATCTTGTAGAACAACACCTGCAGTTTTTATGAACGAAACGCAGGGCTATGAGGAAACAAACAGTCTGGCATGACACACCAGTGTCACCATCAGTCACCTGTCAGTCACAGCTTGTAAGGTGCTGTGTTCTGCATTGTTTCTATGTTAAGTAACAGCTCATGCTGTGGTGCACATGTGCCACACCGAGTTCCTGTCCGTTGTTGAGCTTACCGCGAGGGAAACACTGTTAAAAAAGTAAGTTCCACATACAGAAAAAGGTATGACTTATGTTTTGTTCCTCTTCAACACTGACACGTGCAACTTATACTCTGGAAAATACAGTGTATATTGGGTTTTTATTACAGGGACAGGAAAGACAGGGACTCAAAGACAGGGAGAGACATGGAGCAAAGATAGCCTAGGCTGGGATCACTGTACCATAACACCTCAGCCACAAGGGCTCTCTTCAGTGAGCTTTTTAGTGCATATGCATGCAGACTGTAGCCATTAGTGAAGGAATAAAATTTGGTCCAAGCAGCAGTGAGGCAAATCATATTGTTTCTGCACTAAAATAAGTGCACAGCTTGGACATAAATTATCTCAGCAATTCAACGTTGTTCAATGAGTTGCTGAGGAACTGTTTCAGAGATTCTCTTATAGTTTAAAAAGAGGCTTCAAACTGACTGTACCGTGACAGTGCGCAGGCTTATCTGTCGTTGTTGCCTTTCCAAAAATAGGATGAGTGCAAAAATATCCTCAGGAAGTCGTGAGTGAAATTAGAGCCACTGCTTATTAAAAGCACTTAAAAAGCATGTGAACAATTACTTGAAAATAATAAAATGACATGTAATTTCTTCCTCCTCTTCCCGGTGTTTTTGTACAGCAGGGCAGTGTCACTGGAGAACCTCTGTTGACCTTTGCCCTCGGCAGCTTAAAGCTTCTGCAAGTAGCAGCAACGCAGTGCCAAGAATGTGTGTTAATTAAAACCTTCAGTCAGAAACAGTTACACACCCAGAGGAAATTAGTGTCCTTCACTAGGTTGAGTTTGGCACAGAACAACTGGGGGCCTCATGTACAAATGGCGTACGTCCTTCTGCACGCTAATGTTCAGTTGCATCAAAAGTGACTTGACCGGTGCGCCACGCAAAAATCCCGGCTGCCGTACGCATGTTTCTACAGCTATTGTTCCACTGCTGACATGTAGAGGTGATGCTGGGAACCTTAATAGTGCGAAAACAAGAAGTCATCAGAGTGATGTGCACATTAGAGACACACTCATAACACACCCACATGTTTGCAATTATATGGGTGGATATAAAAGCATGTGCAAAGTGATGAGGGAAATGGCACTAACAATGGCTGTGTTAGCATTGTTAGAGGATCTTGCAAATGGTGCAATACAAAGTGAGCGAATATTCAGGAAACATGAGGATTTACTAGTAAATGATGATAATTGCCTCATAAACTGATTTTGATTACCAAGGCCACTGGAGTTGTGCACAGAATGACGGCCGGCCCAGAACGCAATACGGTGAGGAGCCAGGGGTTGTCTGTGCCCACACAGGTGTTGACCACGCTGGGCTTCCTGGCAACAGGGCATTGAGCCAAACCATGGCAGCTGTGTGGGACACAATCATCTGAATGTCATCCAGATACATCATATTCCAACATTACTGTGCAACCTGCAGCGAGAGCTGGTTTCCCGAATGTAATCGGAGCTATTGACTGCACACATATTGCTATGACGGCGCTATCACATGATAGATTTGTTTTTGTTAATAGGAAACATTTTCATTCCATCAATGCTCAAATCATATGTGATGTGCCAAATGCATTGGGTTGGGTTGGGAACAGGCTAGAGGCTGGCACGGTGTGCGATGGGTAGCTATCATTACATCATTACAATCATGACATCATTTCCAGTCATCTGTAGCTCACAATTGGAATAATTTCTTTGCAGTGTTCGTATTGACTAAGCTGACAGACTGGGGAATTCCAGCTCCCAGGGCCTAATTACATTAATTTGCATATTTAAATAGGGGTGTGGAAAAGAAGGAGTTTAGTATGTCTGTATGTGTGCTCAAGTCCCCATTCAGTAGGATGTACAAACTGAACATACTTGGATCCATGCATATGCACACTTTGATACATCTGGATATTTTTATGCATGCAACAGGTTCTGGGTTTTAACGTATGCAATGTTTTAGCAGGAAATCCACGCATGTCTTTGTACATGAGGCCCCTGGAGAAGAATGTCAGCACCATGAAACTGTTAAGTCCAACAGCAATTAGAGGAGTGCGAAAGGAGAAAGGGTGCTGGTGTCAAGAGAATAGAGGGTGGTGTCAGTTCTTTTGTTTGAATATGAATTCCAGAGCTGTGAGATAATCTGGTATGCAGGTGTGTCAGCGACTGGAGGAGGTTTTGAGAAGTGGGGATGTACCGGACCAGTTGTCTGTCTGGGTGGAAGGCATCCAGGGCCAAAGGCAGTTCCATGGTGTCATGGATATGGCTCCCAGACTTGACTTGACTACTGTCACTATCAAAGGTGCATAATTATTTGTACAGACCTTCTAGGAACAACATTTCTGAGAATGTGTGAAGTTTTGTCTCACTGGGTGCAATGTTGAGAAATGTTGGTTTCTCAGAATGCAAAAGATGGAAAACCACACCCAACATTTTCTGGGTCAGGCTCAAAACGCCTCAATCGCCCCTGGTATATATGCACTGTCAGTGCATTGAATAGCATTTGAATTCTGCTTTGCTTTGTTTTTTCAGGGCTGGATGAGTGAATTACATGAATATGACCCCGAAACCTATCATCCAGCTCTGGCACACTACGTGTTTGCCACCCTGGAGGGCTCCTGTCTCCGTCTGGACTCAACAAACAAGGAACGAGTTCATGAGGCAACTATCATCAAATCGCGCACCTTTCAACTAGCAAAGAGCAAAGTATGACGCCTAGTAACTACAAACACCCAAAACTCACATGCTTAAGATAGATCCATAAAAATACACAACCCAAAAACAACACCCCACATGCACCACCACTTTCTCTACCACATCCAGATCATTTCACCAAGGAGGTTGTGTTATTTCTACCATAAAGACTCAGGAGGCAAGAAACACTTAAAGATTTTAATCCTCAGTGATGAGTACAGAATGTTAGAACTATGGATGGGTATTAATAAGATTTTATCGATATCAATGCCATTATCGATTCTGCTTATTGATCCAATTCCTTATCGATACCTCTTGTGAATTTTCTGTGTACTACTACATTTTAAATTGGTCACTGGATTGTTGATCTCTGGGCATAAATAAAAATAAATAAAATCTGTACTTTTTGTCAAAAGCATTTCCTTTGAGACATTTTTCCTCTGAGCTGAGCTCAGCCGGCTGCTGCACATCAGCGCAGGATGTCTGGTTTTGGGAGGAAAAAATGTTTTGATTGATTGCAGTTTGTTTGTATTCCAACGTTTGGAAAGAGGTGTCATTTGAGTTAAACGGCGTTTCGCTTTGAAGTTATTAATTCCGACTGGACTGTATCGTTCTAACTTGACTCGGCAGAGAGCCGCGCAGCGTTTGGAGCTGTGTGAACAGAACGGAGGACGGTTCTCGTTCCTTTCTTGCAAAAAGACTGCAAATTCATTGCAGTAGTATTCTGCTCTTACTAGGATGCAGCAGTTTTCTAGCTTTGCAGATAGTTCTGGAGGAAATCATTGAAGAAATTAACACACTGAAAATATGCTTTGACCAAAACAAACTGTCATTAAACTTAAATAAAACGGGGATGAAGTGGAGGTGTAAGAGTCACTAGGTCTTCACAGGAAACACTTATTTATTTCTATATATATTTATTAATTTTCATTGTTAGTTGGTTTTATCTTTTCTGTTGTGTTTTGTTTCATCAGGTTATTTTTGTCTCTTTCTCTAAAATTGCATTGTAGCATTATTATTTATTATGAGTTATTATTACTGTTATTGTTGTTGTTACTATTATTATTAATATATGAATAAAAATAATTTTAAAAAATTATAATTTGACTCTTTTACGACAACGAACGCTGAGCCATTAATTATTATACAGATGTACTGAGATGCGAACAGCTTAATGAAAATTCAGTAAGGTATATCTTATATATTATATAAGGTGGAACTATGCCAGTATACAAAGGTATATCTAAACATCTAAAAAGGAAGAGTAAAATAGGAGAGTAGAAAAGAGTAGAGTAGAGCCACTTAGGTGCCTGGTCTTGAGAACCAGGGATGGTAGGTTAAAAAGATTTTTTTTATCCCATTGGAACTCTCCCTACCCACCCAAGCAGCTCAAGAAAAAGGCATATATAATATAACAAGTAATAAGACATAAGAAGGACAAGACATCACAGGAGAAGATTGTTATCAAACACAAAGGAACCAACTATTTTGTAAGCTACGATGAACGTTGCTAAGGCCGGCCGGCTAGATAAGCTAACTTTAACACTGAAAATGCCATAGACATGCTAACGCATTAGCATCGGTCCTGTTTTTAAGTTATAAAATACATCTATCAACTGTTTCAGAAGACCATAACAGGTTGGTTTAACATAAAAAAGGGTTTTAGCGGGGAAAAATTAAGACAAAGTGAAATAAAACAAGGAATCAAAGAAACAGTATATCGAAGCACTGCTTTGATCTGCGAATCACTGCAGTTGGTTCAAGGTTCAAAGCAAAGCCACGCTGCAGAAAAGTTGATTACAGACCCACTGCAGGGTCTGCAATCAATGTAGAGAAATTATTTTCCTGACAAACACCCCCAAAGACAACGGCCATTCTGAAGGACCCATAAGGGAATCGTTAAGCAGGAATCGTCTCCCTTCCGGATCTGAACTAGGTGGTACGCATTTCTAAGATCCAATTTGGTGAATATTTGGGCTCCATGCAGGGGCGTGAACACCGAATCCAACAGAGGTAACGGGTATCGGTTGCGAACCGTTATATCGTTCAGCCCTCTGTAATCGATGCATGGACGGAGTCCGCCGTCTTTCTTACCCACAAAAAAGAAACCCGCACCCATCGGGGAGGTGGAGTTCCGGATCAACCCGGCAGCTAAAGAGTCCCGGATGTACGTCTCCATTGATTCGCTCTCCGGGCGAGAGAGATTGTACAGCCTGCTGGACGGGTACTCAACGCCCGGGATCAAATCGATGGCGCAATCGTACGGTCAGTGCGGGGGAAGAGTGAGTGCCAGATCTTTGCTGAAGGCATCAGCAAGATGGTGGTACACCTCAGGCAATCTTTGGTGGAAGTTGAAGAAAATGGTCCATGACAAGGCTCCAACCTGCAAAGCTGATGTAGCAACAGCAATCAGAGAAAGTTGGAGCCAGATTGATGAAGAGTACTGTTTGTCACTCATTAAGTCCATGCCTCAGAGACTGCAAGCTGTTATAAAAGCCAGAGGTGGTGCAACAAAATACTAGTGATGTGTTGGAGCGTTCTTTTGTTTTTCATGATTCCATAATTTTTTCCTCAGAATTGAGTGATTCCATATTTTTTTTTCCCTCTACTTGGTCTAAAAAAGTAACCGTTACTGACTGCCACAATTTTTTTTCCTGATTTCTTATAATGTCTCTTAAAGCCAGAAAGTTGCCATTTGAAATGACTTTAGTTTTGTGTCATGTCTGTGATCTGCTTTTTTTCTACAAAACTAAACAACTGAATGAACATCCTCCGAGGCCGGTGATTCCATAATTTTTGCCAGGGGTTGTATATATATATATATATATATATATATATATATATATATCCTGTTCCGGAGCACAGCGGTGTTTTGCTGTATCTGTTAGCTGTTTAATCTGCACAGTTAGGTTGATCTAGTTATCTAGATAACAATTTGTTTCACAGTGTAATCTTCACGTGCCTTAACTAAAGCACTCCCTCTGCTGAATCACCTCTAAATTATTTACACATTATTCACTTTGTGTGTTTTTAGGAATCCGCTAGCTTAGCGCAGCTACTAGCTCTTAGCCGGTTTAGCATGGCGGCTTCTCCTGTCTCTCCCGCACTTTTCTGCTCTGGGTGTGAAATGTTTAGTTATTCCTCGGCCTCCTTTAGCAGTAATGGTACTTGTAATAAGTGTAGCTTATTCGTAGCTTTGGAGGCCAGGCTGGGCGAATTGGAGACTCGGCTCCGCACCTTGGAAAATCCTACAGCTAGCCAGGCCCCTGTAGTCGGTGCGGACCAAGGTAGCTTAGCCGCCGTTAGTTCTCCTCCGGCAGATCCCGAGCAGCCGGGAAAGCAGGCCGACTGGGTGACTGTGAGGAGGAAGCGTAGTCCTAAACAGAAGCCCCATGTACACTGCCAACCCGTTCACATCTCTAACCGTTTTTCCCCACTCGGCGACACACCCGCCGAGGAACAAACTCTGGTTATTGGCGACTCTGTTTTGAGAAATGTGAAGTTAGCGACACCAGCAACCATAGTCAATTGTCTTCCGGGGGCCAGAGCAGGCGACATTGAAGGAAATTTGAAACTGCTGGCTAAGGCTAAGTGTAAATTTGGTAAGATTGTAATTCACGTCGGCAGTAATGACACCCGGTTACGCCAATCGGAGGTCACTAAAATTAACATTGAATCGGTGTGTAACTTTGCAAAAACAATGTCAGACTCTGTAGTTTTCTCTGGGCCCCTCCCCAATCAGACCGGGAGTGACATGTTTAGCCGCATGTTCTCCCTGAATTGCTGGCTGTCTGAGTGGTGTCCAAAAAATGAGGTGGGCTTCATAGATAATTGGCAAAGCTTCTGGGGAAAACCTGGTCTTGTTAGGAGAGACGGCATCCATCCCACTTTGGATGGAGCAGCTCTCATTTCTAGAAATCTGGCCAATTTTCTTAAATCCTCCAACCCGTGACTATCCAGGGTTGGGACCAGGAAGCAGAGTTGTAGTCTTACACACCTCTCTGCAGCTTCTCTCCCCCTGCCATCCCCTCATTACCCCATCCCCATAGAGACGGTGCCTGCTCCCAGACCACCAATAACCAGCAAAAATCTATTTAAGCATAAAAATTCAAAAAGAAAAAATAATATAGCACCTTCAACTGCACCACAGACTAAAACAGTTAAATGTGGTCTATTAAACATTAGATCTCTCTCTTCGAAGTCCCTGTTAGTAAATGATATAATAATTGATCAACATATTGATTTATTCTGCCTTACAGAAACCTGGTTACAGCAGGATGAATATGTTAGTTTAAATGAGTCAACACCCCCGAGTCACACTAACTGCCAGAATGCTCGTAGCATGGGCCGAGGCGGAGGATTAGCAGCAATCTTCCACTCCAGCTTATTAATTAATCAAAAACCCAGACAGAGCTTTAATTCATTTGAAAGCTTGTCTCTTAGTCTTGTCCATCCAAATTGGATGTCCCAAAAACCTGTTGGGAAAGTGTAGTGACACGGACCCACAATAGGGGGCGTTAATGAACGGACAATGGATAAGCCAAAAAGTAACAATTTAATGTTGTGAACTGCACAACGGAATACAGACAACTGCAGCTGAGGAGTACAGTCAATCGTACACAAGGTGACGTGTGGGCATGCTCGAGGATAGAAGACATCAGTCCAGAGAAGAGCCGGATCCCACATGGCTTCCACCGCCAACGGATTTGAAGAACACCGGAGCCGCCAAGTCCTTTGTCCCCATGTGGCCACCGTCTCCAGCTGTCAGACCTGGTACTGCTGGCAGAAACAGAAACAGTTAATGGTGGGTGTGTGAATACACACCCAGTAATCTCAGTACTCAGTTCCTCCGGCAGGGTGAACCTCCACCTCCAAAATAGGAACACCCGTGCAGCTCCTGTCAGTCGCTTCTCTGGATGGAGTGAGAGGCGAAGACGTCGCAAACCCAGATGGTGGCTTCAGGCTGTCGGGTGCGCAGAGGTCACGCAGCGGAGGGCCTGCTCCAAGTCCTGGTTCGACCGCTCTGCCTGTCCGTTCGTCTGAGGATGGTACCCGGACAAGAGACTCACGGTAGCCCCCAGTTCCCTGCAGAAACTCCTCCAGACTTGAGAGGAGAACTGAGGACCACGATCCGAGATGATGTCCGACGGAATCCCATGCAGATGCACGACGTGGTGGACCAGGAGGTCTGCAGTCTCATGGGCCGTCAGGAGCTTTGGGAGGGCCACGAAGTGGGCCATCTTGGAGAACCGGTCCACTATTGTGAGGATGGTGGTCATGCCCTGGGACGGCGGGAGGCCCGTGACGAAGTCCAGGCACGGGTAAAGGCTGGAGGAGACCTTGGGTCTTATGGTGGTCCGCCTTGCCCCTGGCGCAGGTGGTACAGGCCTGGACGTATTCCCAGACGTCAGCTTCCATAGACGCCCACCAGAAGTGCTGCCGGACTACTGCCACGGTTCTTCGCACCCCCCGGTGGCAGGAGAGCTTGGAACCGTGACAGAAGTCCAACACCGCAACTCTGGCCTCTGGTGGGACGTACAGTCTGTCCTTCGGGCCGGTCCCCGGGTCCGGGTTCCACGCCAGAGCCTCCCAGACGGTCTTCTCCACGTCCCAGGTAAGGGTGGCCACGATAGTGGACTCGGGGATGATGGTTTCCGTTGGGTCCGACAACTCGGCCTTGACTTCCTCTTCGTGCACCCGGGACAGAGCGTCAGATCATTGGTTCTTAGTCCCGGGGCGGTATGTGATCTGGAAGTCAAAACACCCGAAGAACAGTGACCAGCGGGCTTGCCTGGGGTTCAGACGCTTGGCGGTCCGAATGTACTCCAGGTTCCGATGGTCCGTGAAAACCGTAAACGGTACCGATACTCCCTCCAACAGGTGTCTCCACTCCTCAAGAGCCTCCTTCACCGCCAGAAGTTCCCGATTGCTGACGTCATAGTTCCTTTCAGGTGGGGTCAACCTGCGGGAAAAGTAGGCACAAGAATGGAGAACCTTATCGGACTCCCTGCTCTGGGATAGCACAGCTCCTATCCCTGAGTCAGAGGCATCCACTTCAACTATGAACTGGCGATTTGGATCAGGCTGCACCAGGACTGGTGCAGTCGAGAACCGGTGTTTCAACTCCCTAAACGTAGCTTTGCACCGATCCGACCAGGTGAAGGGAACTTTAGTGGAGGTCAGGGCTGTCAGGGGGCTAACTACCTGACTGTAGCCCTTAATGAACCTCCGATAGAAATTTGAAAAGCTGAGGAACTGTTGCAGTTTCCTACGGCTTGTTGGTTGGGGCCAGTCTCTCACCGCCGCAACCTTGGCCGGATCAGGGGCGACGGAGTTGGAGGAGATTATGAACCCCACGAAGGACAAAGACGTGCGGTGGAACTTGCACTTCTCGCCCTTCATAAACAGCCGCAAGACATCATTTACCAAGGCCTGGAACGTCGCGGGCGCATTGGTGAGGCCGAACGGCATGACCAGGTACTCAAAGTGACCTAACGGGGTGTTAAATGCTGTCTTCCACTCGTCTCCCTTCCGGATCTGAACTAGGTGGTACGCATTTCTAAGATCCAATTTGGTGAATATTTGGGCTCCATGCAGGGGCGTGAACACCGAATCCAACAGAGGTAACGGGTATCGGTTGCGAACCGTTATATCGTTCAGCCCTCTGTAATCGATGCATGGACGGAGTCCGCCGTCTTTCTTACCCACAAAAAAGAAACCCGCACCCATCGGGGAGGTGGAGTTCCGGATCAACCCGGCAGCTAAAGAGTCCCGGATGTACGTCTCCATTGATTCACGCTCCGGGCGAGAGAGATTGTACAGCCTGCTGGACGGGTACTCAACGCCCGGGATCAAATCGATGGCGCAATCGTACGGTCAGTGCGGGGGAAGAGTGAGTGCCAGATCTTTGCTGAAGGCATCAGCAAGATGGTGGTACTCCTCAGGCACCGCCGTCAGATTGGGGGGGACTTTGACCTCCTCATTAGCTGTCACACAGGGTGGAACCGAGGATCCTAAACATTCCCGGTGGCAGGTTTCGCTCCACTGCGTGACAACCCCAGACGGCCAATCAGTCCAGGGATTGTGCTTTACCATCCATGGAAAACCCAAAGTCACTCGGGAGGTAGAATGTGTTACATAAAACACAATCTCGTCCCTGTGATTACCAGACACGACCAATGTTACCGGCTGGGTCTGGTGTGTGATCAGTGGAAGAAGGGTGCCATCTAGTGCCCGTACCTTCAAAGGCAGAGCCACCAGAGGGAGCCCTACTTTCCTAGCCCATCTGCTGTCCAGCAGATTCCCTTCTGACCCCGTGTCTACTAGTGCTGGAGCGTGAAGGGTTAGATCCCCACTTAGGATTGTAACTGGGATTCATGTGGATCTACGGGGTTTCCCTGTGTGTGTGTTATGGCCCACCCTCAGCCCAGCGTGTAAGGGCGGGCATTGTAGTTTGACCGCTTGGGGCAGTTCTTCTGTATATGATCACTAGAGCCACAGAAAAAACACTCGCCGCGGGCCAGCCTCCGTTGTCTGTTATTTGATTTGACTTTGGCCCTGCTCGTGTCCATAGCTTCGTCAGCAGGGGGAGCTGTTGCCACACAGAGCTCTCTGGCTGTGGAGCGTGGGGACGGCAGCACCCTTTTGGACCCGGAAGGAAGAGGGACGGCTTGTGCCCGGCCACGCCCCCCGCCCTGCTCCCGACGGTGTTCCTCTAATCGGTTATCTAATAGTATAACCAGGTCGACAAGCCCGTCAAAATCCCGCGGTTCTTCTTTAGCCAGCAGATGCTCCTTCAGGACCGGAGACAGTCCGTTTATGAAGGCGGCGCGGAGTGCAACAGTATTCCAGCCGGACCTCGCTGCCGCGATGCGGAAGTCGACTGCATACTCCGTTGCACTCCGACGCCCCTGTCTCATTGACAGCAGCACGTTCGAAGCGGTCTCGCCTCTATTGGGGTGATCAAAAACCTGTTTGAACTCCCTCACAAACCCGGTATATGTTGTTAGGAGCCGTGAATTTTGCTCCCAGAGCGCCGTAGCCCAGGCGCGTGCCTCTCCTTGAAGCAAATTAATGACATAAGCCACCCGACTGGCGTCTGACGCGTACATGACGGGATGCTGTGCAAAGACAAGCGAACACTGCATTAAGAAGTCCGCGCACGTCTCGACACAGCCTCCGTATGGCTCTGGAGGGCTTATGTAAGCTTCAGGGGATGGAGGGGGGGGGGTCTTTGAACGACCAGTGGAACGTCTGTATCAGGCATATGACCAGTAGGAGGAGGTGCTGCAGCAGCGCCCTGAGCGTGCGCTTCCACCCTGGCGGTGAGAGCCTCCATCCTCCAATTGAGAATAACGTTCTGCTCGGTTACCAAGTCCAACCGAGCAGTGAAAGCGGTTAAAATGTGCTGCAGCTCACCTAACACGCCTCCTGCTGGCGCCTGTCCACCATGCTCTTCCATTGGCTGTTCAAGCGATGGTTGACGCCCCTCGGGATCCATGACGCTGGCCGAGAAATCCTGTTGGGAAAGTGTAGTGACATGGACCCACAACAGGGGGCGTTAATGAATGGACAATGGATAAGCCAAAAAGTAACAATTTAATGTTTTGAGTTGCACAACGGAATACAGACAATTGCAGTTGAGGAGTACAGTCAATCATACACAAGGTGACGTGTGGGCAGGCTCGAGGATAGAATACGTCAGTCCAGAGAAGAGCTGGATCCCACACGGCTTCCACCGCCAACGGATCTGAAGAACACCGGAGCCGCCAAGTCCTGGGTCCCCAGGTGGCCACCGTCTCCAGCTGTCAGACCTGGTACTGCTGGCAGAAACAGAAACAGTTAATGGTGGGTGTGTGAATACACACCCAGTAATCTCTCAGTACTCAGTTCCTCCGGGAGGGTGAACCTCCACCTCCAAAATAGGAACACCCGTGCAGCTCCTGTCAGTCGCTTCTCTGGATGGAGTGAGAGGTGAAGACATCACAAACCCACACTATACGCCAATCCAGCAGAAGACTGCATCCACAGGAACAAACGGCTGCACACAGAACAATATTCAGTCACGGTAAGGCACAGCAGAGAAGGTTACCTGAGTGGTAGCTGATTTCTCGGCGGGGAGGTGGAGTTGCAGTCCAGCTTTTATGGTGATGTGGATGATGATAGTTGAATAAGTGACAGCTGGTGCTGTTGATGAGTGACAGCTGTCACTCTCTGTTGCTCCGACGCCCTCTCGTGCTTGAAGCCCGCACTTCAAGCAGGGCGCCCTCTGGTGGTGGATGGCCAGCAGTACCTCCTCTTCAGCGGCCCACACAACAAAACCAGTTTTATTTGTTGTTATCTATCGTCCACCTGGTCATTACTGTGAGTTTCTCTGTGAATTTTCGGACCTTTTGTCTGATTTAGTGCTTAGCTCAGATAAGATAATTATAGTGGGCGATTTTAACATCCACACAGATGCTGAGAATGACAGCCTCAACACTGCACTTAATCTATTGTTAGACTCAATTGGCTTTGCTCAAAATGTAAATGAGTCCACCCACCACTTTAATTATACCTTAGATCTTGTTCTGACTTATGGTATGGAAATTGAAGACTTAACAGTATTCCCTGAAAACCCCCTTCTGTCTGATCATTTCTTAATAACATTTACATTTACTCTGATGGACTACCCAGCAGTGGGGAATACGTTTCATTACACTAGAAGTCTTTCAGAAAGCGCTGTAACTAGGTTTAAGGATATGATTCCTTCTTTATGTTCTCCAATGCCATATACCAACACAGGGCAGAGTAGCTACCTAAACTCTGTGAGTGAGATAGATTATCTCGTCAATAATTTTATATCCTCATTGAGGACAACTTTGGATGCTGTAGTTCCTCTGAAAAAGAGAGCCTTAAATCAGAAGTGCCTGACTCCATGGTATAACTCACAAACTCGCAGCTTAAAGCAGATAACCCGTAAGTTGGAGAGGAAATGGCGTCTCACTAATTTAGAAGATCTTCACTTAGCCTGGAAAAAGAGTCTGTTGCTCTATAAAAAAGCCCTCCGTAAAGCTAGGACATCTTACTACTCATCACTAATTGAAGAAAACAAGAACAACCCCAGGTTTCTTTTCAGCACTGTAGCCAGGCTGACAAAGAGTCAGAGCTCTACTGAGCTGAGTATTCCTTTAACTTTAACTAGTAATGACTTCATGACTTTCTTTTCTAATACATTTTTAACTATTAGAGAAAAAATTACTCATAACCATCCCAAAGACATATCGTTCTCTTTGGCTGCTTTCAGTGATGCCGGTATTTGGTTAGACTCTTTCTCTCCGATTGTTCTGTCTGAGTTATTTTCATTAGTTACTTCCTCCAAACCATAAACATGTTTATTAGACCCCATTCCTACCAGGCTGCTCAAGGAAGCCCTACCAGTAATTAATGCTTCGATCTTAAATATGATCAATCTGTCTTTATTAGTTGGCTATGTACCACAGGCTTTTAAGGTGGCAGTAATTAAACCATTATTTAACTGATCATCTGCAGAGGAATGTTCTATTTGAAGAGTTTCAGTCAGGGTTTAGAATTCATCATAATTCATCATGGTTTGAATCATATTTATCTAATAGATTACAATTTATTCATGTAAATGGGGAATCTTCTTCACAGACTAAGGTTAATTATGGAGTTCCACAAGGTTCTGTGCTAGGACCAATTTTATTCACTTTATACATGCTTCCCTTAGGCAGTATTATTAGACAGCATTGCTTAAATTTTCATTGTTACGCAGATGATAACCAGCTTTATCTATCCATGAAGCCAGAGGACACACACCAATTAGCTAAACTGCAGGATTGTCTTACAGACATAAAGATATGGATGACCTCTAATTTCCTGCTTTTAAACTCAGATAAAACTGAAGTTATTGTACTTGGCCCCACAAATCTTAGAAACATGGTGTCTAACCAGATCCTTACTCTGGATGGCATTACCCTGACCTCTAGTAATACTGTGAGAAATCTTGGAGTCATTTTTGATCAGGATATGTCATTCAAAGCGCATATTAAACAAATATGTAGGACTGCTTTTTTGCATTTGCGCAATATCTCTAAAATTAGAAAGGTCTTGTCTCAGAGTGATGCTGAAAAACTAATTCATGCATTTATTTCCTCTAGGCTGGACTATTGTAATTCATTATTATCAGGTTGTCCTAAAAGTTCCCTGAAAAGCCTTCAGTTAATTCAAAATGCTGCAGCTAGAGTACTGACAGGGACTAGAAGGAGAGAGCATATCTCACCCATATTGGCCTCTCTTCATTGGCTTCCTGTTAATTCTAGAATAGAATTTAAAATTCTTCTTCTTACTTATAAGGTTTTGAATAATCAGGTCCCATCTTATCTTAGGGACCTCATAGTACCATATCACCCCAACAGAGTGCTTCGCTCTCAGACTGCAGGCTTACTTGTAGTTCCTAGGGTTTGTAAGAGTAGAATGGGAGGCAGAGCCTTCAGCTTTCAGGCTCCTCTCCTGTGGAACCAGCTCCCAATTCGGATCAGGGAGACAGACACCCTCTCTACTTTTAAGATTAGGCTTAAAACTTTCCTTTTTGCTAAAGCTCATAGTTAGGGCTGGATCAAGTGACCCTGAACCATCCCTTAGTTATGCTGCTATAGACTTAGACTGCTGGGGGGTTCCCATGATGCCCTGAGTGTTTCTTTCTCTTTTTGCTCTGTATGCACCACTCTGCATTTAATCATTAGTGATTGATCTCTGCTCCCCTCCACAGCATGTCTTTTTCCTGATTCTCTCCCCTCAGCCCCAACCAGTCACAGCAGAAGACTGCCCCTCCCTGAGCCTGGTTCTGCTGGAGGTTTCTTCCTGTTAAAAGGGAGTTTTTCCTTCCCACTGTCGCCAAGTGCTTGTTCACAGGGGGTCGTTTTGACCGTTGGGGTTTTTCCGTAATTATTGTATGGCTTTGCCTTACAATATAAAGCGCCTTGGGGCAACTATTTGTTGTGATTTGGCGCTATATAAATAAAATTGATTTGATTTGATTTGATTTGATTTGATATATATATATATATATATATATATATATATATATATATATATATAAGTACATATGCATATATAAACATGATGTTGTGTGGGCCGCTGAAGAGGAGGTACTGCTAGCCCACCACCACCAGATGGCGCCCTGCTTGAAGTGCGGGCTTCAAGCACGAGAGGGCGTCATAGCAACCGGGAGTGACAGCTGTCACTCGTCATCAGCACCAGCTGTCACTCATCCACATCACATCACCACCACCATAAAGGCCGGACTGCAACTCCACTTTCCCGCCGAGAAATCAGCTACCTTGGAGCTAATTTTCTCTGCTGAAGTAAAACATTGAGTAATAGTCTGAACTTCTTTGCAGCCGTTTTCCTGTGGTGTTGCCTTATCTGTGGGATTGGCGTTTGGTGTGATCAGCGACGGCTTCGCTTCACACCCCAACCAGATAAGTGGTTAGACTGGAGCTGCACGAGTGTGTGATTGGAGGTGGAGGTGCTCCCTCCCAAAAGAACACAGATGGTGGGATTACTGAGTGTGCCTACTCACACTCATCAAAACTGTTTCTGTTCTCTGCCAGCAGTACCAGGTCTGACAGCTGGAGACGGTGGCCACCTGGGGCTCCAGGACTTGGCGGCTCCGGTGTTCTTCAGATCCGTTGGTGGTGAGGGCTGTGTGGGATCCGGCTCGGTTCAGGACGGATGTCTCTTATCCTCAAGCCTGCCCACATGTCACTCAACATTTAATTGTCTGTGGTACCAAAACTGTATTTGTCTGTATTCCCTTGTGCACTTCACAACATTAAATTGTTACTGTTTGGCTTATCCATTGTCCGTTCATTTAACGCCCCCTGTTGTGGGTCCGTGTTCCTACACCTTCGCAACACATGATTGGAATTGAAAAAAATATGGGCATCTTATTTACTATATTTGAGGTGGAGTTTAGATGTGGTAAGGTGACATTAGTGCTGGTATTTGTGAACGAGTTGTTATTGCACATGATTTGTGGACATATTAATATTGCACGTGATTTGTGGACATATTATTGCATGTGGTTATTTCACAGTGTTATTGTACAGTCTGACAGCAGCAGGAAGGAACGACCTGCGGTATCGTTCCTTCTTGCACTGAGGGTACCTCAGTCTGTCACTGAACGAGCTGTTCAGCTCCACTACAGTCCGGTGCAGAGGGTGAGAGGAGTTGTCCATGATGGATTTGGTTAACACCCTCCTCTCAGCCACCTCCTCCAGAAAGTCCAGAGGACAGCCCAGGACAGAGCTGGACTTCCTGACCAGCTTATTCAGTCTCTTTCTCTCCCTCTCTGTGCTGCCCGGGGCCCAACAGATGACAGCATAGAGGAGAGCTGAGGCTACAACAGAGTCGTAGAAGGTTTTAAGCAGAGGCCTGCTCACTCCAAAGGATCTCAGTCTCCTCAGGAGGTGGAGGCGACTCTGGCCTTTTTTGTACAAAGCATCGGTGTTGTGAGTCCAGTCCAGTTTGTTGTTGAGGTGAACACCCAGATACGGCTGTTACTGATTAGCAAATGTGAATGAAAGTTTGAAATCTGAGTCTTTCTGGTAGAACTTGTCCTATGCTATATTTCCCACATCTGGTTTTAATTGGACAGCAACAACAATATATGAAATTGTTTGCAATACCTAGAGAATATAAACCTACAACACTAACTGGCTGACACCCCATTCAACACATTAAACAGGTTTGCTGTTTTTGGTTTTCTAGGTGTCACTTCTGCCACTTGTGTTAGCTCATAAGCGTGTTTGGAACCCCAAATATCCCATCTGCATTCAACTGGCCAAAGGAGGAGATTCCCTGGAGGAGGAGGAGGAGGAGATAAGAGGAGAGGAACCACAAACTGAGAGATCCTCCAAATGCCACAGTGACCCGTTCACCACCCTTTACCTCTTTGGTCGTACAGGAAGAGAGAAGGAGGAATGGTTTCGCCATTTTCTGTTTGCATCCATGGATACGGAAAGGGAGAAAGAGAGAGCCAGCAGATACATGTCCACACCGGGTATGATGGGAATACTGACGCAGTAGTGACGACGTGCACGCTCTAGTTCTTTAAAGTTCAACACTTATCTGACAAACTAGTGGTTGTGGGTTTATTGGTCAGAGCTGGATTTTGAAAATGAAGAAAATCTGACAAACAACACAGAACAAATTAATTTTACTCTGCAAAATTAGAAAATAGAGTTATGATGTCAGAAGTGAAAAAAAAAAAATCATTTTTGTTTTAGCCCCAATAACTTTTAGGTGCTTCAATGTTCACCATATTGACGTACACACTTTCCCACTCTGTAAAAGACAAGCGTGCTAAATTAGGGTAACATCGGTCAACGGGCGGCTAAGATTAGCTGTGAAAATCCCTGTGTTATGAAAGGTTGCATCATAAAGGCCACATCCTTTTAAGGCTGCATTTGTAGGCAGCATATGTCATAGTGGTGCGACTGGGTTGCCTCAATTTTAAAGGATCCATGGAATGCAGCCTTTTTTCCCCGAAAATGAAGGATATAGCAGCTGTATCCTTGATGGGCCAAACAATCCCATGGGTCATTGTGTAATCCCCCCCAAACAAAAGGATTGGAAAATTAAAAAAATTAAAAGGTCAATTTTGGGCCCCAAATGTACACTTCTAAATAATACTGTTCATAAGTATAAATAAGCATTGAAAAATGATTTTTAAACTTTGGGTTACGCCCACTATGCTAGCTTGACACATGCAGCTATCAAGGTTTCTATGTCACTTGCTTGCTTGCCTCTACTGGTGGTTGGCTCTCACTGCGGTATTGTATCACTTCCTGTTCCGGAGCACAGCGGTGTTTTGCTGTATCTGTTAGCTGTTTAATCTGCGCAGTTAGATTGATCTAATTAACTAGATAATGATTTGTTTCACAGTGTAATCTTCACGTGCCTTAACTAAAGCACTCCCTCTGCTGAATCACCTCTAAATTATTTACACATTATTCACTTTGCGTGTTTTTAGGAATCCGCTAGCTTAGCGCAGCTACTAGCTCTTAGCCGGTTTAGCATGGCGGCTTCTCCTGTCTCTCCCGCACTTTTCTGCTCTGGGTGTGAAATGTTTAGTTATTCCTCGGCCTCCTTTAGCAGTAATGGTACTTGTAATAAGTGTAGCTTATTCGTAGCTTTGGAGGCCAGGCTGGGCAAATTGGAGACTCGGCTCCGCACCGTGGAAAATTCTACAGCTAGCCAGGCCCCTGTAGTCGGTGCAGACCAAGGTAGCTTAGCCGCCGTTAGTTCCCTTCCAGCAGATCCCAAGCAGCCGGGAAAGCAGGTCGACTGGGTGACTTTGAGGAGGAAGCGTAGTCCTAAACAGAAGCCCCGTGTACACCGCCAACCCGTTCACATTTCTAACCGTTTTTCCCCACTTGGCGACACACCAACCGAGGATCAAACTCTGGTTATTGGCGACTCTGTTTTGAGAAATGTGAAGTTAGCGACACCAGCAACCATAGTCAATTGCCTTCCGGGGGCCAGAGCAGGCGACAATTTGAAACTGCTGGCTAAAGCTAAGTGTAAATTTGGTAAGATTGTAATTCACGTCGGCAGTAATGACACCCGGTTACGCCAATCGGAGGTCACTAAAATTAACATTAAATCGGTGTGTAACTTTGCAAAAACAATGTCGGACTCTGTAGTTTTCTCTGGGCCCCTCCCCAATCGGACCGGGAGTGACATGTTTAGCCGCATGTTCTCCTTGAATTGCTGGCTGTCTGAGTGGTGTCCAAAAAATGAGGTGGGCTTCATAGATAATTGGCAAAGCTTCTGGGGAAAACCTGGTGTTGTTAGGAGAGACGGCATCCATCCCACTTTGGATGGAGAAGCTCTCATTTCTAGAAATCTGGACAATTTTCTTAAATCCTCCAAACCGTGACTATCCAGGGTTGGGACCAGGAAGCAGAGTTGTAGTCTTACACACCTCTCTGCAGCTTCTCTCCCCCTGCCATCCCCTCATTACCCCATCCCCGTAGAGACGGTGCCTGCTCCCAGACCACCAATAACCAGTAAAAATCAATTTAAGCATAACTCTCCGATTGTTCTGTCTGAGTTATTTTCATTAATTACTTCCTCCAAACCATCAACATGTCTATTAGACCCCATTCCTACCAGGCTGCTCAAGGAAGCCCTACCATTAATTAATGCTTCGATCTTAAATATGATCAATCTATCTTTATTAGTTGGCTATGTACTACAGGCTTTTAAGGTGGCAGTAATTAAACCATTACTTAAAAAGCCATCACTTGACCCAGCTATCTTAGCTAATTATAGGCCAATCTCCAACCTTCCTTTTCTCTCAAAAATTCTTGAAAGGGTAGTTGTAAAACAACTAACTGATCATCTGCAGAGGAATGGTCTATTTAAGAGTTTCAGTCAGGTTTTAGAATTCATCATAGTACAGAAACAGCATTAGTGAAGGTTACAAATGGTCTTCTTATGGCCTCAGACAGTGGACTCATCTCTGTTAGACCTCAGTGCAGCTTTGATACTGTTGACCATAAAATTTTATTACAGAGATTAGAGCATGCCATAGGTATTAAAGGCACTGCGCTGCGGTGGTTTGAATCATATTTATCTAATAGATTACAATTTGTTCATGTAAATGGGGAATCTTCTTCACAGACTAAGGTTAATTATGGAGTTCCACAAGGTTCTGTGCTAGGACCAATTTTATTCACTTTATACATGTTTCCCTTAGGCAGTATTATTAGACAGCATTGCTTAAATTTTCATTGTTACGCAGATGATACCCAGCTTTATCTATCCATGAAGCCAGAGGACACACACCAATTAGCTAAACTGCAGGATTGTCTTACAGACATAAAGACATGGATCACCTCTAATTTCCTGCTTTTAAACTCAGATAAAACTGAAGTTATTGTACTTGGCCCCACAAATCTTAGAAACATGGTGTCTAACCAGATCCTTACTCTGGATGGCATTACCCTGACCTCTAGTAATACTGTGAGAAATCTTGGAGTCATTTTTGATCAGGATATGTCATTCAATGCGCATATTAAACAAATATGTAGGACTGCTTTTTTGCATTTGCGCAATATCTCTAAAATTAGAAAGGTCTTGTCTCAGAGTGATGCTGAAAAAGTAATTCATGCATTTATTTCCTCTAGGCTAGACTATTGTAATTCATTATTATCAGGTTGTCCTAAAAGTTCCCTGAAAAGCCTTCAGTTAATTCAAAATGCTGCAGCTAGAGTGCTAACAGGGACTAGAAGGAGAGAGCATATCTCACCCATATTGGCCTCTCTTCATTGGCTTCCTGTTAATTCTAGAATAGAATTTAAAATTCTTCTTCTTACTTATAAGGTTTTGAATAATCAGGTCCCATCTTATCTTAGGGACCTCATAGTACCATATCACCCCAACAGAGCGCTTCGCTCTCAGACTGCAGGCTTACTTGTAGTTCCTAGGGTTTGTAAGAGTAGAATGGGAGGCAGAGCCTTCAGCTTTCAGGCTCCTCTCCTGTGGAACCAGCTCCCAATTCAGATCAGGGAGACAGACACCCTCTCTACTTTTAAGATTAGGCTTAAAACTTTCCTTTTTGCTAAAACTTATAGTTAGGGCTGGATCAGGTGACCCTGAACCATCCCTTAGTTATGCTGCTATAGACTTAGACTGCTGGGGGGTTCCCATGATGCACTGAGTGTTTCTTTCTCTTTTTGCTCTGTATGCACCACTCTGCATTTAATCATTACTGATTGATCTCTGCTCCCCTCCACAGCATGTCTTTTTCCTGGTTCTCTCCCTCAGCCCCAACCAGTCCCAGCAGAAGACTGCCCCTCCCTGAGCCTGGTTCTGCTGGAGGTTTCTTCCTGTTAAAAGGGAGTTTTTCCTTCCCACTGTTGCCAAGTGCTTGCTCACAGGGGGTCGGTTTGACCGTTGGGGTTTTTCCATAATTATTGTATGGCCTGCCTTACAATATAAGGCGCCTTGGGGCAACTGTTTGTTGTGATTTGGCGCTATATAAATAAAGTTGATTTGATTTGGCAAGGCACCAGGGTCAGGAAAAACTCATGATGCAACTTCAAAATGTTCCATGAGGTGGACCTTTTTGTTTCAGAAGGGTTTGCTCTGGCCTCCATGGTCCTGGAAGGCTTGATCTTTGTAGGACGTAGCCTTTGAAGGACGCAGCCCCTGCACTGGGACACTGCCTATTAATGTGTAATCAAGGAAGGAAATTTCATTCAAATCAGTGAATTTAAGTAGTTTTAGTATTTATGCTAAAACAGTGCTGAATGCATTTGCTCGTGCAGCCATATTTCATGATAAGGAGTCATCTGATTGGCTGTTGTAACAGGAAATCATTTGTTTGCAGTGCAGTATTACTGTGAGCAGTAATCTTGATCAGCTGCTTCATATGTTCTTGCTGCTAGATGAAGCGTCACTGCCACAGAACGTGAGTGCCTCGAGACATTTCCCAAACAGCAGAGGGGGCAGCAGTGACGATGATGCCCCCTCCACGCCTCACCTCCACTCTGTGCCCACAGCTCATGCCACTCACTCCTCCAGTGCCACCAAGGGCATCTTACACCCAGACTACACCACCTACATGGCTCGTCTCCTGGCCACAGAGGAGGCCAGCCCCCCCTCCAGCAGCACAGAGACGAGTGCCACCATCAGGCCAAATGTAAGAACTGACTGCCGGGCCATGCTGGTTGGTGCATGTGTAATACAGCGTGCACAGATGGTGGAAGTGACACTGCGCTGTGATTAAAGGTGGCAGATGGGTAACTATTAGCAACAGACTCAAGGTGTGAAACTGAGATTTTTCATTAGCAGAGCTTTTAGAGAGTATAAAATACATCCATTCTTCCATTCTATTGGCCGGTTGTCTTATTGATAATAAATAGATCACTGCTTTCCGGCTATGTCCCTCAGTATTTTAAACAGGCAGTTATTCACCCTCTATTAAAAAAGCCCAATGCTGATCCTTCACTCCTTCACTATTTTAGACCAATTTCAAAGTTGCCTTTTATTTCCAAAGTCTTAGAGAAAGTGGTGGCCAAACAGCTTAATGAGGTTTTAGCTGAACATAATATTCTTGATAAATTCCAGTCTGGGTTCCACCACTTGCACTCTACAGAAACTGCCCTTCTCAGAGTTTCAAATGATATTTTAATGCGCAGAGATGCAGGTGAATATTCTGTGCTTGTCCTTTTGGATCTCTCTGCAGCTTTTGACACGGTGGATCATGGAGTCTTAATTGAGAGACTAAGGACTTGGGTGGGCATTTCTGGGTCTGCTCTGGACTGGCTTTTGTCTTATCTTTCACACAGGACTTTCACTGTTGCTTCTGGTAAATTTATGGCCTCCTCTGCCATGCTATCCTGTGGTGTGCCTCAGGGTTCTGTTCTGGGACCTATATTGTTTGCGCTATATTTGCTCCCACTTGGTCATGTCTTGAGTAGTTTTAAAGATGTCTCCTACCACTGTTATGCGGATGACATCCAGCTGTACATCTCATTCACTCCTCAAACGGTCTCTAGGGTATCTGCTCTTCAGAACTGTGTTGAGGTTATTGGTGACTGGATGGTGGCCAACTATTTGTCCTTAAATATAGCAAAGACTGAGGTCCTTGTTTGTGCCCACTGTGGTTGGGAATCTTGGTTCTCTGGCCCCTTTTGTTCGCTCAGCAGTGAGGAACTTGGGTGTTACGTTCGATCACTCCCTCAATTTTGACGCGTTTGTTACCCGCCTGGCACAGTCTTGTTTTTTCCATTTGCGCAATATTGCCCGTCTGCGCAGCATTGTGTCTCGGGCGGAGATGGAGATGATCATTCATGCATTTGTGTCATCACGTTTGGATTACTGTAACTCTCTATTTTTTAGCCTTAGCAAGTCCTCTTTGGACCGCTTACAAACGGTTCAGAATGCGGCTGCGAGGCTGCTGACGAGGTCATCAAAGAGGTCACATATAACCCCAATCCTCTCCTCCTTGCACTGGCTCCCCATCCATTTCAGACTCCAATTTAAAATTCTAGTACTGACTTTTAGAGCTCTGCATGGTCAAATGCCATCTTATATCACCGAGCTATTACATCCATATGTGACAAGTAGGTCTCTCAGGTCTTCGGACCTGGGCCTATTGGTTGTGCCTAGGACAAGACTGAAGACCAGGGGAGACTGTGCTTTCGAGGTGGTGGCACCTAAAATGTGGAATGCATTGCCTTTGGACCTACGCTCCGTGGACTCTGTTGAAACATTTAAAGTGAAGCTAAAGACACTTTTGTATAGGCTGACTTTTACCTAGTTTTTATGGTTTTATGTTTCTGCTGTTTTTAATTTCTCTGTTCTTATGTGAAGCACTTTGTGATTTCTATCTTGAAAGGTGCTATATAAATAAACCTTACTTACTTACTTACATGTAAAAAAAAAAAAAAAAACACGAAACAAACTAATAATAATAATAATAATTAATGTAGGGTCAAAGGTCCTGGAGTACTTTGGATAAAGAGAGTCATTTTGAGTAAATATGTGTAAAGTAGCAGGAGTGATTGAAGGTCAATGAAAAGGTTTGTGGAGGAAAACATGGATTCAAGGAAACTATGAAGAATCAAGGAAACATTTAAACATTTACTGAGAAGTCATTTTTGGCCCTTTTGTGGTGGGGGCGGGGTGCTGGAGGATTATTACAATTAAAGGTCAATGAGATGTTACTTAGGGCAGCACGGTGACTTAGTGGTTAGCACTGTTGCCTGACTGCAAGATGGTCGTGGGATCGATTCCCACCTGTGGCCTTTCTGTGTGCAGTTTGCGTGTTCTCCCCGTGTTTGAGTGGGTTCCCTCCGGGTGCTCCAGCTTCCTCCCACATCCAAAGACATGCTTATGTGGACTGGAAACTTTAAATTGTCTGTAGGTGTGACTGTATTTGTTTGTCTGCATGTGGCCCTGTGACAGACTGGCGTCCTGTCCAGGGTGAACCCAGCCTCACACCCTATGACTGCTGGGATAGGCTCCAGGCACCCCCCACCCCCGTGACCCTTAACCGGAGTAAGTGGTTTAAAATGAGTGAGTGGGTGAGAAAATGACAATTTATGCCATGAGCAGATAGCCGCCTCAAGGATTTAAAAAATAATGATAATTTGTGCTTGCTTTCAGAAAACACTTTGGGCATCATATGCGTGAGTTTTGATAAATAAATACATGAATGAGTCGGACAGACTGGAGCTACACCAGCCAATGCATTTATTGCTTTATTATTATTATTTTTCCTGCAGTGTACCTGCTGCCTAGCAGAGGATTTTGGGAAGGCCCAGACTGCGTGGATTAACGCTCTGATCGGTCGAATCTTCTGGGACTTCCTCAGAGAGAAGCACTGGGCCGACGTGGTCTCCTGCAAGATCCAGAAGAAACTCAGCAAGATCAAAGTGTGAAAATGAGTGTTCTCACTCAGTCTTACATTTTATACATATTCATGATTTATGTCACACTGTTTATGATTTCACAGCTGCCTTATTTTATGAATGAGCTGACTGTGACTGAGATGGATCTGGGCTCCAACATGCCGCAGATCACTGCTACGTCCAGACCAGAAGTCAACCAAAGAGGTGAGCGTGGACTCGGGGTCCTGAGAGCTGACTGACGGCTGCGGTTTGCTGCTGAACATGTGATCACAGCAGGGCAGCCGATCAGCCCGTGTTATGTTCTTGTAATCTCACAGAGCGTTTGAGCCATTATGCCGTGACCCACAACATTCCCACCATATTGGCCCATGTGCACATGAAGCAATCCAACAACTAAACCTCATAATGACTCCAGGAATTTAAGTATGTCAGCGTGCATGTGTGTGTGTGTGTGTGTGTGTGTGTGTGTGCATCAGATGGTAAATCACTGTGGAACATCACTTCATTTATTGACCACACATTGTGCTCAACCGTTTTTTGATATTTGAAAATAAAATTCAGAAATAGCACCATATATATATATATATATATATATATATATATATATAGTAGTGTTCAGAATAATAGTAGTGCTGTGGGACTAAAAAGATTAATCCAGGTTTTGAGTATATTTCTTATTGTTACATGGGAAACAAGGTACCAGTAGATTCAGTAGGTTCTCACAAATCCAACAAGACCAAGCATTCATGATCTGCACACTCTTAAGGCTATGAAATTGGGCTATTAGTAAAAAAAAAAGTAGAAAAGGGGGTGTTCACAATAATAGTAGTGTGGCATTCAGTCAGTGAGTTTGTCAATTTTGTGGAACAAACAGGTGTGAATCAGGTGTCCCCTATTTAAGGATGAAGCCAGCACCTGTTGAACATGCTTTTCTCTTTGAAAGCCTGAGGAAAATGGGACGTTCAAGACATTGTTCAGAAGAACAGCGTAGTTTGATTAAAAAGTTGATTGGAGAGGGGAAAACTTATACGCAGGAGCAAAAAATTATAGGCTGTTCATCTACAATGATCTCCAATGCTTTAAAATGGACCAAAAAAAAAAAAAAACAGAGACGTGGACGAAAATGGAAAACAACCATCAAAATGGATAGAAGAATAACCAGAATGGCAAAGGCTCACCCATTGATCAGCTCCAGGATGATCAAAGACAGTCTGGAGTTACCTGTAAGTGCTGTGACAGTTAGAAGACGCCTGTGTGAAGCTAATTTATTTGCAAGAATCCCTGCAAAGTCCCTCTGTTAAATAAAAGACGTGCAGAAGAGGTTACAATTTGCCAAAGAACACATCAACTGGCCTAAAGAGAAATGGATGAATATTTTGTGGACTGATGAGAGTAAAATTGGTCTTTTTGAGTCCAAGGGCCGCAGACAGTTTGTGAGACGTCTGTTATGTGTCGGACGCAGCTCGGAGAACCGACCAGCGTTTGAAGGACCCAGTATGAAATAAGCAGAGCACGGTACAAAGGCTAACTGAATTTAATACATAACAGTGATACAAAATACAACAAAAGAAAGTGCGGTCTGGCGTGGTGCGCTCCCAGCAGCGCTAACGGTCCAGAGCCAGAAGCTGTTCGGACCCAAGGACCCCGCCGACACCCCCCAGGTGGCCGCAACAAACCGAGTCTGTGAAAGAAGGAACCATTATGTGAGTCCACACTCTACACACAGAGAGAACACTTAAAGGTGTATAAACAGCAAACACTTCCTGGCTTGATTACTAATCAGCTTCCCAACCTGCAGGCATGGAACATCCAGTTCACAAAACTCCACTGCAGTGGAAGCCGATACATGACTAACATACAGCTCAATATAATAAAGGTGTGAGGGACACCACATTTACTGACTGTATAAATGTTAGTCACAAAATCTAACGTACCTCAGGAAGTGTGCTGACGAGCGTGAGACCTCACCCCCTCCTCTTTCACAGACCGTGCATCAAACCCTGGACGTTCTCTGCATCCACTGATGATGAGATGGCTCCCGAGACGACGATCTCACCCGTCTGGTCACAAGGTCGAGTCTCTGGCAAATACACACTGTATACTCCAGTCTTAAATGCCACCATGTTCCAATCCATATAGATGCACCTTAGCTGTGAGTCCTGACGAGCCGCAGGTGATCAGGGTGAGGTCCTGATAACCTCAGCAACACAGCCACTCAGTCCCAAATGCAAACCACCTGGAAGGAGAAACAAAGGACAGAAACAAAAAGGCAGCCAGGCCCCCCCAGCCATATAACAACGTCCCTCAAATTCAAGCCACAGTTCACAGTGAAGACAGTGAAGCATGGTGGTGCAAGCATCATGATATGGGCATGTTTCTCCTACTATGGTGTTGGGCCTATATATCACATACCAGGTATCATGGATCAGTTTGGATATGTCAAAATACTTGAAGAGGTCATGTTGCCTTATGCTGAAGAGGACATGCCCTTGAAATGGGTGTTTCAACAAGACAATGACCCCAAGCACACTAGTAAACCAGCAAAATCTTGGTTCCAAACCAACAAAATTAATGCCTCGCAGCTGTGAAGAAATCATGAAAAACTGTGGTTATACAACGAAATACTAGTTTAGTGATTCACAGGATTGCTAAAAAAGCAGTTTGAACATAATAGTTTTGAGTTTGTAGCGTCAACAGCAGATGCTACTATTATTGTGAACACCCCCTTTTCTACTTTTTTTTTTAACTAATAGCCCAATTTCATAGCCTTAAGAGTGTGCATATCATGAATGCTTGGTCTTGTTGGATTTGTGAGAATCTACTGAATCTACTGGTACCTTGTTTCCCATGTAACAATAAGAAATATACTCAAAACCTGGATTAATCTTTTTAGTCACATAGCACTACTATTATTCTGAACACTACTGTATATAACATCCTTACCAGAAATAGCACACTGACAGGTGTTGAAAAGCTGTTGGAAAAGTTCTTGTGGTTTATTATTTTTCCTTATTATCATGATGGGAGACTGTGGAGTTTTCTTTTAATTATTATATATGCTGAATATATATATATATATATATATATATATATATATATATATATATATATATATATATATATATATATGCTAACTTTACATTTAAATGTGACCAGTTAATGCAGGACAGTTTTTCATGTGAAAAGAAAAAAGACAGTTCTCCTAAGGGAATAAGATAAGAGAAGGCCGCACTCCCCCATTTGAGAAAAATATGTTTGCCTTGGCCAGCCTTGAGTAGACAAGTCTGGAAGCTGTATCGGAGATGTGGGGAGGGTTATGGCTGGTGAAATTGTTGAACCCCCCCTCCCCATGTGATCCAGGCTTAGTACAGCAGATAACTGTAAGAATCCTTCAGATCCAGTTACAAGCACCAAGTTGCTCCAGTTTTGGGAAAACGTGGTGCAAGTTATTGGTTGAACTAATAGGATTAACAAATGAAATAGTTCTGACTGTGTTGAATGTTTGGTCTCCAAGGTAAAGATCAAACAATGTCGACGTCCATTGGATTCTATGACATGTGACATATGTTACCCAGTAACATGATAACTAAGCATGACACATGGTGAAAACTATTCCTTTTTAAAATCCTACTAACTCAACCAATAATTTGTATCAGGTTTTACCATAATTGGAGCAACATTAACTTTTGACCCCTGTACAAACTGAAAGTGACCTTTGTCACCATTCTTGCTGTTTTTACCCCATAACTCCAGAACATTCAGTCACAGATAGTCCAAACTATACCTTTTTGGAATCTTTGTGATCAGACACATAATGTGGTATAGCTTTCAATATGATTGGAAGATTTTTTTTGACCCCTATGCAGTTCTTCAATTGACCCCTACTTGGCCCCCTATTGAAAATTCAAATGGCTAACGTTATTTTTCTAAAATATGTACCAAAAGGTATACACAGTCAAATTTTGGTACTTGTAACCGGATTTGACGGATTCCTCTGCAAATATTGTTATCTGCTGCACTAGCTGAATATATTCTGAGGTTTTGCTTAGGTGCTGCAGTGATGACACTCCCGTGGTAATAAAGACTTCAAATTGAAGCAAAACGTCTGTCTTCCTCTTCCTCCTCCGCGAGTCAGGGCAGTTATTATTATTATATTATTACTATTATTTTTCTGACAAAAGCACAGAATAGGTCTACCGTAGTATCAATATATCAGCGGAAGCTAGAATTATAGTATATATGCCAGCAGTTTTTAGGTGACCACATTGAACTGATAGAAATAAGGGAGAGAAACAAACTGCAGAAAAGCTGTGTAACTTAGCTGTAAAAGTCTTGTGCAAATCCTCTGTGGTGCCCCCTGCAGGCTTGTGGGTAGGGGTGCAGATGGTCTACACTGGCGCCCTGCAGATGACCTTACAAACCAAATTCAATTTGTCCAAGCTGGGGAAGGACAGCAGCCAGGAGGCGGATTATACGACTCACCCTGGCATGCCACAGTTAGTAATACACAAGAATACACCAAATACACACTTAAAAAGACGTACACACTCATACATATGTAAGACTTTTCTGTCCTACTTTTATATTTTATACATTTTTAATAAATTAGTTTTCAAACATTTGTTTAACCTGCGTTTTTATATTTCGTGAAGGCACAAATGTTGAGCGCATCACAGACTGAATCACGCACATTCAATAAATAAAAAAAAAAACATGATGGTGCTGGTTTTGTTTCATGATTATTCAGTAACAGATATGTAAAGGTCACCCATACGTTCACTAAAATGAGTCATTGTTTGTCTCACTGATTAGACTTCCATGCAGTGATCTTGGTGTGTCGTTGCAGCTGCAGACCCGTCCTGACTGTGCTGGCAGACAGCGACGAGGAGTCGTCCAGCGCTGGTTCATCTGATGAAGAAGAGCTGCTTCTGGCTGAGCCTCAGGGGCCCGTCAGGGATAAAGGACCTGTGCCAAGAGCTGAAGGGTATTATGCTATTTAGTTTTACAGCAAGCTAAAACTGCAGTAGGTTTCCAGGTGATTAAAAAGCAAATTCCTAAGGTTTGAAAGAAGTTATAATCTTGTGCGTCACTAAATTGGTAAACTTTGATAAACCAAATCTACCAAAAAAAACCAAAAAAAAAAAAACTGCTTTGTTTTACTTATGCAATATCTTGTTGACCTGCCTACCACATGCTGCATGGTTAATGGATTTGGGGTGGATGATGGAAATTAGGAGCAGGTGGAGTTCTCAGTGACACAGAGAGAGAGAAAGATGTCACAGAGAAATGTAGTAAATCAGATACATAAATCACTATTTTGTAATTATTTAACAGCAGTTACATTCTGTAACTCAAATAAGATGAGCACAAGTCCACACAACCCTGCTGAAAGGATTTTGTATGAATGGATCTGAAGCAGACGCTTCTTCTGTCTCTCTCTCTCAGCATATGTAAAAACATAGAGGTGTCAAATCCAGCTTCAGAAAGTAAAAGTCCAGCCACATATTAGGTAGAAGCAACACATGGGAGGGTTTTACTTTCTGAAGCAGGAGTTGACACCCCTGTAAAAACCTATCATGTAATCATTTAAAAATTATTCTAAATATTATAATCTCATTTGGGCCAAACTTGATAGAATGTGTGTCAGTCAAGGACAAAGCAGTTTGATTTTGAGAAAAAGCAGTGAAAGATCACAGGCCACCGTCAAAATGGAGCTAAACAAAACCCTGTTTAGTACCCGAGGACCATCAGGCCGGTGCTTATCCCTGGTTCTGTAACATGAAGTGAAGGACAGTTTCCCCTGGAAGGGATGTCAGTCTGAAACAGATTACTTCCCCAACGAAAACCGGCATGCAGGCGCTGCAGTACATCATCAGATTTATCATGATTTAATTTTTTTAATGATCCTGTATCTACTCACTCATACTGCATCATACTAATTGTTTTCCTTCTCTTTTCTACAGAACAGCATCTGGCAAAACCAGACGGAAGATTTTGAGATTTGTGGATAAAATTGCCAAATCCAAGTATTTCCAGAAGGCCACAGAGAACGAGTTCATTAAGAAGAAGTTCGAAGAGATGTCCAACACGCCCCTGCTGCTGAGTGT
The DNA here is from genome assembly GCF_902500255.1 of Thalassophryne amazonica. NCBI lineage: Eukaryota > Metazoa > Chordata > Actinopteri > Batrachoidiformes > Batrachoididae > Thalassophryne > Thalassophryne amazonica. The sequence goes on along the minus strand of NC_047120.1, from coordinate 67,283,740 downwards.
GGAGGTTCAAGAGCTGTCGGGGACTTTGGTCATCAACATTCCTCCGCCCCCTACAGACAGGATATGGTATTAAAGAAAAGGATACAGAAGTGTTAACATGAGATTGTGCAGCTTTAAGATAATAGTGTGTCCAAAAGGCGAGTCTTTAGAATTTAAGAAAGCTTCGTAATAACATCAACAAAGGAGATTAGTTTAGCTGACTAAAACTGTATTTTTACCCCAGAATACACTGTTATGCACTGTATTTTCAAACAGTGGACACTAATGCATGTGCATGAGCCACATTTGAATCAAGGCAAGGACCCCAGCGCAGAGAACCATGACGAAGGATGGTTTGAACAGGTTTTACTGTTAAACAAATAATTACCCGAGCTACAGCAGAAAACGTGGCTGGTACACAATAATCTCTCTCTCTCTCAAAAAAAAAAAAAAAAAAAAAAAAATCAAAAACAAGGAATTCCCATACCACACACTCCAAAGGAGCAGGCAAATGACAGGAATCCAGAATGGCAGCAAGAGTTGACAACATAAGATCATTAACACTATAACCACAGCAAAAAAAAAAAAAAAAAAAACTGCAGGCAAAAACAAAAGTCCAGAGTGATACCAAAAGCCAGCAACGTGGAGTCAATAAACACTGTAACAAAAATGCTAGAGACAAGGCAGAACCTAATACAATATGGCAGGTAGGAGATGTTCTAACAGCATTTTGACCTGGAAGTGCTCAGGCACGTGAGTGCAGAGGTCATCAACCTGGAAGATGAAACTAACACACACACACATCAAAGCACTACTGAAAAACACCACAAAATAACATGCAAAGAAAATGCGAAAAATAACTCAGAAAACAGATCTGGAGCAAAAACGTGACAATCATCTCCCATTCTCAAACCAGCAAAAAATTTACATCAGTTAATTTAGTCTGGATTATTTTTGTGTTTCTTGCACATAAATTGGTCTAACATGTAGATTTGAGACATTTCACGGTTTAATATGAGCTCTGTTGGTGCACAGGTACAGCTTCTGTGTCTCACCCAAGCTGGATCTGTGTGTCCGACCCAAACTAGGGGAGAGGGAGCTGACGTCCTGCCATGTGACTGAATGGATTGAAAAGAAACTGCAGCATGAGTTCCAGGTAAACAAAAAAAAGTGCACCTCTTTTCTTTTTGGTAACATTTGAAGATGATTACATCTCCGTGACAAGGAAGCAACCTCAGTGTTAACAGCTGAGGTTTAACATTTGCACATGAGATTCTGTCATGTAGGATTTCTATATTATATGTCCCACATGTTTTGGAGACAGGATCCTATCTTACACCTGCTGCAAAGCCGTGCACGGCGCAAGGTCTCGGATTTGTGGTGAAAGGTGGAAAAACGTTTTGGTCCCAGCAGCACCGTTTTTTTTACTCAAGCATAATTCGGTGCACATATAAAGAGTCTTTAGCTCCTCCTCTAGATACCCTCAGGAGGCATCATGTCCACCGTGTGGCACAGAATGTAGTTTTTGTTGTTGTTTTTGCTTTTCTTCTTCCAGAAAGTGTTTGTTCTGCCAAACATGGATGACATTTACATTCCCCTGATGCACTCTGGGATGGATATACCTCAAACATTGCAGAGTCCGTCCTCTCAGTCCCAGTGGTCCCACAGCTCCTTCACAGAGTCCGTAGAGAAGAGCCCACCTGAGATCTGTGGAACAGAATCTGACTAGTGCCTCACTGCTGCTGTTCCATGTCAGCGTAACAATCAGTTTGGAGACGGAGTTCTGAATGAATCTTTTACAAAAACTCTAATATGCAGCAGACGTAACACCACGATGATGATGATGATGATGATGATGATGATGATGAAGCACCACAAGTGAAACTTCTCACAAATGTTCGACAGATTCCAGTGAGCTTATGGGTTTTCTGTGCTGCTGTCATTTTGATTATTAAACTCATTGTTCTGATAATGAGCTGGTATTAAAAACAAGTTGTTGTTTTTTTGTTTACACATTTGCCGATTATTCACAGTAAATACGATCATCACACAACATGCACAGTTCATTCGTTCACTTTGTGCTGCTTGTCCGGGTGTGGGCCTCGATGCACATACAAAAACAAACAAACAAAAGAGTTTGGAAACACCAGAATTTTCCATTATTTCTACCACTGTCACATTTTAAAGTAACCACAAAGTCTTCACAAGTAAAAATAAAGTATTTAAGCAAAACCACCTTGTGGTTTATGAAATGAAAAAAGTTTGTTCATACAGATTAAATCTGTGCAAAGATTCTTATAAATACATTATCTCCATATCTAATTCTATAGAAAGTGCTGTATTTTCCAAAGTATAAATCCCACCTGTTAAGAAAGGCCTCTTAAAGAGGAAAAGCCCACATGTAATTCACACTGGAGAATAAATCATAACTTTTTTCAGTATTATCAGCTCATTAATTTGGGATTTTTGTGCATTAGTGCTTTTGACGTGCACACAGGTGGACTACATTCTGTGTAGGAGATGCGAGCTAAAGAAACTGGAGACTGTAAGGTGGTGGCAGGAGAGAGTGTAACTAGACAGCATAGGATGGTTGTTTGTAGGACGACTTTAGAGGTGAAGAAGAAGAAGAGGGTCAGAGCTCAACAAAGGATCAGATGGTGGAAGCTGAAAGACGAAGACTGTTTTTTTCATTTTTTTTCATTTTCAATTCAGTGAGCAGGTGAGAGAAGCACTGGATGGAGGAGAAGCAATTTTGGACGGTTGGAAAAGTTCTGCAGATGTGGTGAGGGAGACAACTAGGAAGGCACTGGGTGTGACATATGGACAGCTGAAGGAAGACAAGGAGACTTGGTGGTGGAATGAAGAGGTCCAGGAAAGCATGAGGAGAAAGAGGTTGGTGAAAAAGTTTTGGAATAGTCGGAGAGATGAAGAAAGTAGACAGGAGTACCAGGAGACTTGGTGGTGGAATGAAGATGTCCAGAAACCCTATTAACTCAACCAATAATTTGCATCACCTTTGAACAAAATTGGAGCAACTCGAATTTTTGACCCCTGTGCAAACTGAAACTGAACTTTGTCACCATTCTTGTTATTTTTACCCCATAACTCTATAAAATTCAGTCATAGATAGTCCAAACTATACCTTTTTGGAATCTTTACAATCAGACAAATAATGTGGTATAATTTTCAATATGACTGGAGCATTTTTATTTTTTGACCCCTATGTAATTCTTCAATTGACCCCTACGTGGCTGCCTATTGAAAATTCAAGTAACCCATTGGTTTTTTCAAAAGAGTAATATCTAAGGTGTACTTTTACCAAATTTGGTGCTTGTATCAATATTTGAAGGATTCCTCTGTAAATATTCTGTTATCTGCTGCACTACAAGGAGATACGGTGTAAGGGGAAAAGAGTAGTGGCAAAAGCTAAGGAAAAGGCATATTGTGAGCTGTACAAGAAGTTGAACAGTAAGGAAAGAGAAAAGAACTTGTACCGACTGGACAGACAAAGGGAAAGAGCTGGAAAGGAAGTGAGCTGGTTAGGGTTGTAAAAGATGCAGATGGTAATGTGCTGACAAGTGAGGAGAGTGTGTTGAGAAGGTGGAGGGAATATTTTGAGGAGCTGATGAATGAAGAAAATGAGAGAGAATAGGCTAGATGATGTGGAGAGAGTGAATCAGGAAGTACAAGAGATTAGTAAGGATTAAATGAGGGTAGCTATGAAGAGGATGAAGAGTGGAAAGGGAGTTGGTCCAGATGACATTCCAGTGGAGAGATGGAAATGTCTTGGACTGATGTCAGTGGAGTTTCTAACCAGATTGTTTAATAAAATCTTGGAAAGTGAGATGACGCCTGAGGAGTAAAGATGACGTGTGCTGGTTCCTATTTTTAAGAACAAGGGTGATAATGCAGCGTTGCAGTAACTACAGAGGTGTAAAGCTGATCAGCCACAGCATGAAGGCATGGAAAAGAGTAGCAGAAGGTAGGCTTTGAAAACAGGTGAAGATCTGTGAGCAGCAATATAGTTTCATGCTGAGAAAGAGCACTACAGATGCAATATTTGCTCTGAGAATACTGATGGAGAAGCAACGTTTCGGGCAACCTGCCCTTTGTCAGATGAAGGGCAGGTCTCACCTTGGTTCAGTGAGACATCGGCATCAATTTGAGCAGCTAACGCTCAGCCTCCGCTCGTGTGTCATACATCACACTGACAAAGTGAGGAACCTTGGGGTAATTTTCGATCCTTTGTTGTCCTTTGGCCTCCACATTAGAAATATTACTAGGACTGCTTTCTTCTACCTGCGAAATATAGCGAAGATTCGTCCCATCCTGTCTATGGCTGATGCTGAGACCCTGGTTTACCACAGTCTAGCATTAGGGGTCTCCAATTGGTTCAAAATGCTGCAGCCAGACGTTTGACATGAAGCAGAAAGTTTGACCACATTACACCCATTTTGGCATCTCTTCACTGGCTTCCTGTCCCAGTGAGATCAGATTTTAAGGTTCTGCTACTAACCTATAAATTTATTCATGGACTGGCACCTCCCTACCTAGCTAACCTAATTAAACCTTACGTACCGGCCCGGGCTTTATGTTCTCAGGGTGCAGGACTACTTTGTGTCCCTAAGATGAATAAGAAGTCTGCAGGTCACTGCGCTTTCTCTTATCGTGCCCCTGTTCTGTGGAATGATCTCCCTGCATCAATAAAACAGTCAGATTCTGTGGAGACTTTCAAGTCCAGACTTAAGACGCACTTATTTTCCCTTTCATATGGCTAGCATACTGGTACAGTTTTGTTTTACGCTTTTTACTCTTTTAATTCATGTTATTAGTAATTGGAGCGGGCTGCGGCCTCAACTTTACCTAAATTCTGGGTCTTTTAGTGAAGTTTAGGGCTAGTGGCCGGCAATCACCTTAGTATTTTTCTGTTTTTCTTGTTGTTTAATGCTGGCAAATTATACAGTATTTCTTGTCTTTCTGATGCCTGATTCTGTTTTTTCTCTCTGTTTAAGGTGCAGCTCCATCCAGAGATGGGAGTTGTATTCGTGTTGGCGATCCTCCTGTCCTGTGTGCCAATAGCATTTCTTGTATATTCGTCCATGAATTGTTCTGTGAATTGTTCTGTAATTTATGTTTGTATCATGGCCCAAGCAGAGGGTCACCCCTTTGAGTCTGGTCTGCTTGAGGTTTCTTCCTCAGAAGGAGTTTTTCCTTACCACTGTTGCTCTGGGGGTTGGTAAGGTTAGACCTTACCTGTGTGAAGCGCCTTGAGGCAACTCTGTTGTGATTTGGCGCTATATAAATGAAAATAAATTGAAAATGAATTGAAATTGAAACCCTCCGGAGCAGAAGGTGGCGGTAATGCACTATTGAAGTGGATGGCAGCAGTCGTAAACCAAGAAGACAATAATCTGAATAAGAGAGATAGTCTGTGTTTTCGAGAGAGAAAATTAAGAATTCATGCATTACTTGTTATTAAAGAGATTCATGTGGTTGTTTGTTTTGATTCCCTGGCCTGTATGTCTTTTAATGCACTGATCATGAATAGTGTTACTACTTGTTTGTTTCAGTTTAAAGACAGTTTCATGTGACAACTCGCTGCTCTGTGACACAGAGAGACACAAACTCGATGAGCTGTGTCCAAGGGCGCAATTTAGAACTAGAAATTGGGGGGGATAAAGTGCAAGACCCGCAGGGTTGAAGCCCATAGGCCACTTTGGGCCCCCAGAAGCCAACGGTTTCTAGATAATCTCAGATGCATTCTGAGCATCCAGAACAGTAATTTTAATGTTTTGAGAAGACCATAAAGTGGACACCATTTGACTTATGCAATTTGAAACTGTGGATATAAGTACTTTATTCTGAGAATAGCCAGCATTGATTTTATTAACATCCTGGTGTAAATAAGGTATCACCACATGTGTAGAACTCAAAAAGAATGATAGGTTGAGTTTTCATTAAAAAAAACAACTACAATGTGGTAAAATGTATTCATAAATATGAAAGAACAGGTTCTTAATAATTATTAACTATCACATACTGTATTTTTTTTCTCAAGATTTGTTTTTGCATAAGTTTGAAAAAACAACAGATCATAAGTTTAGGATAAATTACTTATCATGAATTTCATTTTCGAAGTGGCACTAATGACAACACTCATACTGAACATAATTTCGCTTGCATCGACTGATTTTGGAGATCAAGCAATAATTGCAGATGGGCTTTCTGAGGTCCCAGATAGCTTTTCTGATTTCCTTTTCTAACTTTCAGAATTTAGTAAATTAGCATATGGTCCATTGATACTTATGTGTAGACACTAGTCCCTAGAGGCAACTATTTTTGGTTTCAAATCTGGGCAAATTCAGTCCCACAAAATTCTGAATGTGACAAACAAGAAACAGGTGTTGTAAACAAGTCAATGCTGCTAAAAATACAAACTTGCAGAAACAAAGATATTATTCTGACATGGTTTGCACATAAGACTGGCATAGCATGTTTCAAGTACACACATATATGTCAGAAGGTGGGGTGGGGGGGGCATACCATATTCTGTCCCCCCTAGTTGAAAAGGTGGGGGGGACATGTCCCCCCTATCCCCCACCAAATTGTGCCCACGGCTGTGTCTGTCTCTCTCTGTTTGCTCCTGCAATGTCCACTGCTCCTGTTAAATTATTTAAGATGAAAGTAATGTGTGGACATGCATACTTTACACTATTCTCTTTTGATGACTGAGTCATCTTGTTGCTTCTGTTCCCGCAGAGTTTATTTTTTAGCTGCCTGCTCCCACTTGCAACAAAGTTCTGACCACCCGCTCCTGCAAGATTTGCACTGGGTCCCGTGGGACCCGAAGGGACACAATCCCAATGCAGCCCTCGACTGTGGACACATTGCTAGTTAGCAATTGTGCCACATTATAAGCTGCCTGTTGCTGAACTGGGTCACAGGCTACATTCATTGGGATCCAACATCAACCCAGTCATTTAAACTTACCTACATTTTAGTCTTTTGCAGCACTTATCCCAAACACAGAGCAGATACTCTAGGGTTCGGGTTAGAACGTTTACATCTTCTTTTTCATAAAACACGTCACCATTCAGAGGTGTTGTGATGTCCCCAGTTAATTCCTTCACTGATCTGCTTCTCTCACGGTTCGTCACTCAGTTTCCAAGAGCTGCCGACTCCAGGCCCATTTAACATGTACAGTAAAAATACTCTTTGTGTTTCTTAATGACTGGTGCAAATGAAGTCTGAGACATTATTCAGTGACTTGTAAATGTTCACATACGTTTTTGTCCCGTGACTTTTCTAAAGAAAACTGGCTGTAAAAGTGATGTTTTATACATGAACAATTAAACTGAAAGCACAACACACCATACGTGCCGCCGTGCACCTGACCCTGCTGTTGATACTCGCCCGGAATGCCTGGCAGTTAGCAGTTATGCTGCCTGGTAAATTACCTCTTCCATGAAAACTCCCCAGGCTGATTGATGTTACACAGGATGTAAACATCAAACCTGTAGGCCGGCGGTGGACGTGCCAGTTCTCCTGTGAGACCGTATCTTTCCATCTGCTGGATTTCCTTGTCCTTACCAGTAAACTCACCAAACCCTTTTCCTTGCAACAGCAAATCTCCTCCTTCAGTCAACAGAGTCTTATGTGTGGTCTTATAAATCAGTTTGGAAACATTTGTCAGTAACATATTAATTAATTCACAATCAAATCCTATACGAGGGTAGGCTGAAAAGTTCTAAGGCTCCCCATGAAGGAGTAATGCATTAACTGCATTATAGTGAGCCTTCAGCCTACCCTCGTACTAAAGACCTCTTATTTTGCACTATTTCTCTTACAAAGATTGTAGGTTTGAATTATTTGACTGTGAGTTTGTTGACCTGGGTGCAGCCACCGGTGTCGATAAGCACTTTGCAAGTGATTCTTCGGGAATATAGAACAACTTTATTTGCTCTTCAACTGAAGCACACATTCGAATGTCGTCTCTTGGTTAATCATTATCCTGTGCCTTCAGCTGCAGGTGTTTTCTACAAATTAATGATAACCTCTGGTATGACACCAGGCTTTGGTGATCAGGATCTCCCCCGTTGTGCAAGAACAAAAAGTACAGAAGCATCAACCACATGTTCTTACTTATTACTCAACTTCTGATATTCTGAATTCCTGAACAGACATCGAGAAAACAACACAAAAATGTTTTTTATGTTGAAGATAGATAAATAGATAGATAGATAGATAGGGTTATATGTTTTTCATTCATTGAGCTTTTATCCAGTGATGTTGCTGTGCAAATTTGAAATATGTATTTTTAGATATCAAGATCAGGTGTCAGGAAAAAAATTATTTGACATGTCCAAACATTCCTATTCCAAGAAAAAAAGGTAATGTGGGATATATATATATATATATATATATATATATATATATATATATATATATATATATATATATATATATATATATATATATATATATATATATATTTGACTGTACTTGTACTTTTGGTACATGGCAACATGAAGGCTTCAAGGGTTCAAGGAACTTTATTTGTCATGCCAACTCCTATTTACATGTTAATGGTATGAAATTAGTACTCAGGTTCTGGTTATTAAAAAAAAAAAGTAAAAAAAAAAAAAAAACAATAGATATGGATATAAACTATTAAAATAAAATAAAAGCTGAAATTAGCTATGTTTAATACCAAATGTAAGTAGACTATAATATTGCACTGGGAATTAAGTGAAAACCAGCTTTGCACGTATATTGAACATAGATTATTGCACATGAGCAATTAAAGTTAGAAGACAGTTATAACAGATATATGTGAAGAACCATGCAATCCAGGTTTGCTATCAAATGTAGGAGCCATCAAGAAAAAAAATAATTTAATTATTTAGATTCATAAGAGAACAAATCATGTTTTTTCCAGTTGAAAAGTGGTTGTACACATACTCTGCTTTGTTGGTGTTCCTATATTTTGTTTACATGTTTTAATATACTGTGAGATATAAATGCCAACAAAGCAATTTTGTTTCATCAAAATAGTTTTAAAAATATCCAAAGTTATTTCGCAACAAGAACAAAAATAAAATAAAATGCTTTCATAAAGTGAAACAAAAAATCTTGACATGAAATGTATTCAGGACACAATTATAGGCACGCTTTGGTGAATTTATAGTAAATCATCACTTTTACAGCCAGTTTTCTGGCCTGATAGTGAAGTGGATTTTTATACAATAAAACAGATGGACTCTAGGCTCGCACCTCTCATGTACCTTTTAGTAAAGTGTAGCTGAAATGGCACATCTTCATTTTTAAGAAAATCCTTTTCGGTGCCACTCCACATTGAAGCTGTAGAACTGCTGATGCCACACATGCTGGGTTTTCTGGGTGTCTTGGTGGCTTTCCTCACTCGTCACTTGTCTTCTTGCACGGCCCCTTAGTTTTTGAGAACTGTCTGCTCCGCACAGATTTACCATAGAGTGTCAGACTGTATTTCTTCATAACTGATATAACTGAAATAAATTCCAAGACATAATCAGTGACTTGGAAATGTTCATGTATCCATCCCGACTTGTAGGAAGAGAACTGGCTGTAAAAGTGACAATTTCTTGTAAATTCAAATGGAGTCCATAATTGTGTCCAGCGTACATTTTATGTCAGGATTTTTTCTTTTGATTTATGAAAGCATTTTATTTTGTTCCTGCTGCCAAATAATTTTGGACATTTTTAAAAATATTTTGATGAAACAAAATTGCTTTGTTTGCATTTATTTCTGACCATATATTAAAACATGTAAATAAACTGTAGGGTTGCCAACAATTTTGTCAAGATGTGTGAAATGTGGCTCAGACGTTTGTGTCTCACTGCTCTCGTTGCTCTGCTCTCAGGATTCAATCTCACAAGGTGCTCTGACCAGAAGAGGCTAAAACCCAGAGTGTCTCTTAGCTGTCGCGGAGTGAGGTTTACAGACTACGACATGCACCGCGACTCCTGCTGCCTCCGTCACATTCACACAGCTGCGGACAATCACAACACGTGTGTTAGTGCAGCAGGTAACAGACTATTTACAGAGGAATCTTTCAAATTCTGAAACAAGCATCAAATTCAGCACAAATACTCCTTAGACATTAACTTTTTTGAAAAAACGGATTGGCCTCTTAAATTTTCAAAAGGTGGCCAGGTAAGGGTCAATTGGGGTCAAAATTAAAATATGCTCCAGTCCTATTGAAAACTATACCACATTATGTGTCTGATCACAAAGGTTCCAAAAAGGTATAGTTTGGACTATCTGTGACTGAATGTTCTGGAGTTATGGGGTAAAAACAGCAAAGATGGTGACAAAGGTCAACTTCAGTTTGTACAGGGGTCAAAAGTTAAAGTTGCTCCAATTTTGGCAAAAGGTGATGCATATTATTGGTTGAGTTAATGGGATTAACAAATGGAATACTTTTGACTCAGCCAGATCACAATCAAGGGGTACAGGTTAAGCAAATTTGTGTGGTTTACAATTTAATGTCTTGCCAGTGAACAAATTGCATGTG